>NC_090656.1:125632792-125726081 GCF_040937935.1 Hyperolius riggenbachi
CCAATCAGGAGCCCTGTCTCATTTGGTTGCTGCGGAAAACCGTTCTGCTCTCTGTTTTCTTTATAAAGTGTTTATTATTTACATAGTTACATAGTTATTTGGGTTGAAAAAAGACATACGTCCATCGAGTTCAACCAGAGAACAAAGTACAACACCAGCCTGCTCCCTCACATATCCCTGTTGATCCAGAGGAAGGTGAAGAATCCCTACAAGGCATGGTCCAATTGGCCCCAAAGGGAAAAAATTCCTTCCCGACTCCAGATGGCAATCAGATAAAATCCCTGCATCAACATCATTGGGCATTACCTAGTAATTGTAGCCATGGATGTCTTTCAATGCAAGGAAAGCATCTAAGCCCCCTTTAAATGCAGGTATAGAATTTGCCATAACTTCTTCCTGTGGCAATGCATTCCACATCTTAATCACTTTTACTGTAAAGAACTCTTTCCTAAATAAATGGCTAAAACGTTTTTCCTCCATGCGCAGATCATGTCCTCTAGTCCTTTGAGAAGGCCTAGGGACAAAAAGATCATCCGCCAAGCTTTTATATTGCCTTCTGATGTATTTATACATGTTAATTAGATCCCCTCTAAGGCGTCTTTTCTCTAGACTAAATAAGCCCAGTTTATCTAACCTTTCTTGGTAAGTGAGACCTTCGATGCCACGTATCAATTTTGTTCTGTTTTTCTATGATGACTACAATTTCATCTCTTTGTATGATTACATAAACGTAAGAATAGTACAAAAAAAAAAGAACTGTGCCATACTATGCCAATAGTTACATCACTTGTAGAAAAATCAATTCCTATAGTATGGGAATGTCATTTTGTTTTACAGAGCACAGGCCTCTGTAGAGCACGGGTGTCAAGCACAAGACCCGCTGGCCAAATGTGGCCCTCTATGCCATTTTCATTTCGCTTGAGAGCTTTAAATGTACATCATTGTAAGCAGTAAAAGATCAACAGTACATTGCCTTCCTATCCAGAGGATAACAGCAGGGCAGTTTCTAGGCTAAATTGCTCCCAGGGCGAGGGTTTAACAATGTTTCCCCCCCCCATGGGCACGAAAACGTTATTTGTTATGCAATTTTTAGCCCCCCAATATAGGTAGCTGGCTATAGGTGCCCCAATATAGGTTAGCCAGCCATAGGTGCCCCAATATAGGTTAGCCAGCCATAGGTGCCCCAATATAGGTTAGCCAGCCATAGGTGCCCCAATATAGGTTAGCCAGCCATAGGTGCCCCAGTATAGGTTAGCCAGCCATAGGTGCCCCAGTATAGGTTAGCCAGCTATAGGTAACCCAGTATAGGTTAGTCAACCATAGGCGACCCAGTGTAGGTTACTTAGCCATAGGTGCCCCAGTATAGATTAACCAGCCATAGCCATAGTTGACCTAGAATAGGTTAGTCAGCCCCCCCACACTTCCCCAGGCCGTGGCAAAAAAAGAGAAGCAGGAGGATCAGCGGCACGTTGGGACTCAGCCGCAGGTAAGGGGTGCCTGACTCTTCCCTCCCTCTCCTTGGGTCCCCCTTCATTAAATAAGTGTCCGGCAACAGCAGGGGGGGCCCAACTCCTCCCTCCCACTTCTCGGGTCCCCTTCTGTGCTCCCCCTCTCCATTTAAGAAGTGTCCGGCAGTGATGACTGGGTGTTTGCAAATACTTTCCGGGCTCCAGGCGATGATCACTCACATGCTGCTGGGCTGCTCTGTGCACATCGCCGCTTAGATTCTTTAATGGAGGGGGAAGCACGGAAGGGGACGTGATGAGAGGGAGGGAGGAGTTGGCCCCCCCCTCCCTGTGTCACATTGTGCTGCTGCTCCCCCTCCTTCATTGCGCCCCCCCCCCTCCCTCACAGTGCACTGGGTGGTTGCACACCCTGCCCGCCCATAGAAATGCGGCTGGATCACAGTGTTTCTCAGTTTGCGCATGAAATTAGCATGGTGTTTTCTCCTTGGATTTAAATCCCCCCCGCCCCCCTCCATCTGGCTGGTAAAACACGAACACTCCTACACAAATCTTCCCTATGTGGCTGGTAAAACACACACCTAAACAGTGTAAAATGTACCTGCTCCAGTGCTGGGTCTTGTTTATTTTAGTTGTTACCGGCAGCTTCATGCTCTATACTTCCATACCTCCAGCTGCTGATCATGTGACATACAGTAAGAGGCAAAGGTATGCAGCAAAGAGCACATGTCTGTCAGGAAGATTAGAGGAGACCCAAAGCAGCACTTAAGCTCCACTGCGGAAGGGAAATATAGCTATGCCACTTCATTTGAGACTGTTCACTAACTGTTAAATCTGAATAAACAATTAGGCCTGCAACTTGGACTATCCAGATGTTGGCCCCTTATGTGATTGAGTTTGATACCTTTGCTGTAGAGGAGTCACCTTTTAAGGCTTATTTCTAGATCAGATTGAAAACTTACATGTATGGAAGAAAGTGCATACTCCTTTCTCCAGGAAGGCATCCAGTGGTCCTCTGCTCGTGTCTCCCTCCCACCACCAAACTGAAGTTTGCTGCAAGTGTTCTCATCATTTTCAGTGCCATGTGCCCAAGTCACTTGAATTATGGGAAGAGTAGGAAGGCAGTGGTCCTCACCTTCTGCATTACCAGGGAGTGGTCATGCTGGAGGACATACACTTCTAGGGATAGTCAATGATATGCAAATGATTCCGAGTTGCAGGATTATGTAAATTTTGTATGCACATTTACAGTACACAGCTTTCAAATGGACCCACCAAGATTTAATTTGATTCGTCCATTTTCAAGTTGCATATATTTGCATACAGAATTTGCATAACTCTGTATTAAGTTGGAATTATTTCCATCTCATTGACCATCCCTATTCACTGCTTCCATGGTGATTTTGTGGAGGAAGTACCTGCAGGAGAAAGGACTGAGGACCAGTAGGAGTCTTTCTGGGGAGATGTGTGTTGTTTTTTTCCCTACAGATTACCTTTTTTTTAATTGTAAGCAAAGAATTCTGCTTTGGAGAGTCAGAGGACCTCCTAATGCTTTTCTATGGAGTTGCAGGAAATGTATGTATGCCTCTGTATGTTAACATGTTTTTACTGTTTCTTATTCTCTGGCCACAAGAGTGGTGGGAAATGGCTGTTTGAAATTGCAAGTATACATTATGTAGATCATGTAGCCACCACAAAGTGTGCACCTTTGCACTTCTACACAAGGGTGAATAATTGTGTTTTGGAGATTCTCGTATATATTGACATTTATAAGCTATGTGGTTCCACTGCAGCAAACACATGACATACCCTTGCCTAGTTTCCTCGTGCAGTGCTGACCCGCAAGGCATGTATAGGACATCTAGCTTTCATCGCAGAGGTTAATGGGACTCACTGTGTGTTCTAATGCGTAGCATAGACCTGAGATATTCAGCTGTTCATGTTTCTTCTAGATGCAGCCTGAATAGTTTTATGGTGAACTAAGTTTTTTGTTTGAGCTAATATTACAAGCTGAATTTTGGTATCCGTACAGGGCTTTTACATAATGCCACTTTATTTATTAGCATTTTAAACATAACTAAACACGGTTTGATTGAATTTATACATTTCAGGTAGAATTGGTGCTACTGGTTAAATGTCTGAAATGTGTTTCTTTATGCTAACTTGAATGTTATCTTTCAAATTCAGTTTAGACATTCTGAACAGAGTGCTCACTAAAAGTGGGCCCAAATTAAAAATACAAGATTTCAGAAATAAAATCTATTTTCTAAATTATATTAATAAATAGCAGCCTTTTTTCAGCTGCATGATGACAAATATAAAATATTTTACATTTATTGGAGGAACTCCTCCCTTACTTTCATATTGCTGAGACAGAATCCGGCAGACTGGTGGAGTAGATGGTGTCCGGCAATGGAGGAATTGCTAATGGCTGCCACCTGTATAACCCTAGTTATGAAAAGAGAAGGGTGAAAAGCATGCACTGAAATGCTCATAGGCTTGAAGGAGTGTTTATTTATCTTTGTATGTATCAGAGTAGTGCAACTAAATATTTTGAATTAAAAAATTGTTTGGTTTGGGTCCGCTTTAAGGTGCCCATAGACTCTGTCGATTTCCCACCGATATACAGCAGATCCGATCACTGTGATCGAATCTGCTGTGAAATCAATAACGCAAAGCTGACCAATTGACTGATTTCCATCCAAAATCGATCGATTCAGTCGATCTGTCCAGGTGGAAAAAACGTTTGCTCAATCGCCGGCTGGTCAGGATCGCATCATTAGGGGCGTTCAATTCGGCAACGACCAACGCAGCAATACCTCGCCTGTCCGCCGGCGCGAGTCCCCGGGTCCGTGCTGTCCCTTTCTCCGGCTGGCCTTCTTCGGCATCTCCTCTTCACTTCCTGTCCCGTCCTATGAGAAGGGGAAGTTCAAACAGTAGAGTACGCTCTACAGTTTGAACTTCTGGCTTGTGACAGGACAGAACAGGAAGTGAATAGGAGATGCAGAAGAAGGCCAGCCGGAGAAAGGGACAGCACGGAACCGGGGACTCGCTCCGGCGGACAGGTAATGTATTGCTGCTGGCCGGAGGAGCAGGGGCGGCGAGGCAGGCAGAGGCAGTGGCAGCTCCACAGGTTGTGAATCGATTTCATGTTGAAATCGATTCAAAATCTGTGTGCAGTGTATAGGCAGCCAATAAATCCCTCTTTGATCAAACTTGATCAGAGAGGGATCTATCTGTTGGTCGATCTGGTAGCAATTGACCAGTGTATGGCAGCCCTAAATGGTAAAGATACCTTTTTTAGCCTAACGCTGGAACCACACTTGATGAAAATCACATACCATTTTGAACAATGCAAAATATCATGTACTGTAATGCTTACCAATGGTCGCGTGCGTTTGTTTGGAACTCTGTTAGTTTTGTACCATGATTCCTGTACATTTATAAATACAGAGCACCCATTGCATAAAATTGCAAATTGCATGTAATTACCATAGACAGCCGGAAGTCTATGGTGGGTGAGCAATGGGTTAAAACATACGTAAAATTGTGGCCATTTTCCATGGTATGCAAGTGTGGTCCTACCCTTACTGCATTTTCTCAAATTCAATCTAAAAGCCAAGGCTTCAGGAAACTTTGTTGTATTTTATTTGTACTGTGTCAGACACACTATGCAAGGACTGCAGCTGCACCCCTTCTCTACCCAAACACACACCAGCCTCTGCACAGATTTAGAAGTTGACTTGTAATCACATGGGTAGAACGGACGTGCCATTGTTGGATGTGGCTACAAAGTTTATTGCAGGACAGTCTCTGGTGTAATACAGAGGTTATTGTATTGTCTGGATGCTGAGGTTTCGGTGTGTGTGTGGTCAACCTGCGTGGAACGCCTGTAGCAGCTCCTTTTAAGTAGAGAACATGGTAAAGCTGCACATAACAGTTTTACCCTCAGTAGGTGTTTTATCAGATCTGGCAGGTTCATGCTGAGTTCACATTGAATCATTTTCGTGAACCAGGTTGATAAAGAAAATGTGAATCAAATGCATTGTGAATGTTAATTTTGTTAGTGAAGACATGGTTTTGCATAGTATAGCATTTAGAAGTCCAATACCACATGAACCGGTAAGTTTTTTGATGCAAACCTTGAACACAAGCCATCTGGTCAGAGCCTGGACAAGGTCCACCAGCACCCAAGGCTGAGACAGCAAAGTGCGCCCCTCCATCCCTCCCACCACAGCCTTCACACACTGATTGCTATTAGACTATAAGGTGCACCAGGGCCCCCAACCTCCCCAACACCTTAATCTCTAGTTATCCGGCGTGCAGTCACTTTCATGTATCCCCTTTTCTTATTTATTTCTGCTTCAAACACAATTGGGAATGACAGCTGAATGAATTGTGCACCCCCTCCTGCACTGCGCCCTGAGGCTGGAGCCTCTCCAGCCTCTGCCTCGGCCCGGCCCTGCATCTGGTTGAGTGGTTCTGTTGTTGATATGAGTGTGGTTACCAGGAGATGGTAGATGTAGTAACTAATTGTTGCAGGCAGACTATGAGAATTGGAAGAATGGTGGGTGGGCCAAAACGTTGGTTGGAGAGATGTATGAATTTTAGGAAAGAGGTTATGAGGCATAAATGTGGGTGGATCAAACTGGCTGTACACAGAGGTTTTTTTGTAATTCATTATTATTTTTTTTATTAAATAGCGCCAACATATTCCGTAGTGCTGTACATAGTACAAAACAAATATCGGGGAACATATATACATGAGACATTCAATACACTGGGTATTTATGACATCTAGTAATACAAGTACAAATACATACATAGTTAATGTGTGGTGTGGTTGAGATATCGCTAAAATTGATACACATACATATGGTAAATTAAAGCAAAATAAGAAACAATAGGAGATGGTCCTTGTGCTGGAGAGATTACTATCTGGAGAGTAGCAGGGTAGAAATAATAGGGAAGAGGACACAGGGGTTAGTGGATGAAGCAGTGAACCTCTAATGCTACCTATAGCAACTTAAAGGCTTGTCTGAAAAGGTGTGTTTTAGAGTATGTTTGTAGGTTTCCATGCTCAGAGCAAAGCCGAATCATCCAAGAGGCAATCCTAGGCAGTTGCCTGAGGCCTGGAGAGAGTCTAGTGGCCTGGTAGAGGCTAGTACCCACCAAATCTTACTTATAACAAGCCAGGTGACCTTCAACATTGGGCAAAAACTGTGAACTTGCCTAGGGCCCCATTTCATCTTAATCCATTTCTGGCTCGGAGCATGATGGACACGCTGTGGGAGAGAGTTCCAAAGGAGAAGGGCTGCTCGTGAGGAGTCCTGGATTCAAGAGTGAGAGGAGGTGACCAAGCTGGATGACAAAAGGTCTCCTGGGAGGACTGGAGGAGCTACCTGGAGATTAAAGAGAAAATGAATGAGGTCATTAAATGAATGAGGTCATTAGACCTTGGATTTGAGTAAACGTTCAATAGTAACAAAATGGTATTTAAAAGTAAGGTCCTCTTGATTAGTTTGTGTTTTTGTAAATTATTTGAACACAGATGAGTTGAGAGAGGCCATTATTATATCAATAAAGAATGGCGGGACTGTGGTGGGTATTGATGCTTAAATCATGGCTGGAAAATGTTTGTACTGCATTGGGCACCGGAATATAGTGCTGATGCTATTCTGAGCAATATTTATTCAGACTTTTACTGAAATATGATTGAATCTGTAGTGCTGTAAAGTAAAAGATATGTAATAAATAGATATTTTATTGTGTGCATTTGTATGTAAATTGAGTGTGTGAGGAGTGCAGTGGGCTGCGGCATGTCATCTCCAGCTCCATAGTTTTGTACTAATCGAGCAGTACAATGCTAGCTGTGATGCCATTCTAATTGATATTCAACTAGATTTCTGTTGAAATGTGATTGAATGTGCAGTGCTGCAAAATGGAAAAGCAAATAAGTCTTCAAAAGTTAGTCTGCTTCAAAACCCAGGGAAAAAAAGCAGCTTTTCAAACAATGCGTAAGCTTAAAGCCAAGCACAAATAAATTCTCCTGCATGAGAGAAATGTGAGATAGTGTTATCAGTTTGTTATTCATGCTGAGGAGAAAAGGTCCTACATGTGATATGGGAAAATTGGAGCTTACGGCTGCTAGGAAACTTGAGTTGGCACTAATTGTGTTCTTAGCAGTGCCCAGTTTTGGCATGGGAAGCGACAAGTGTAGCCAAAGCTTCTGTTTAACGGAGGGACCAAAAGCGCCAGAGATTGCAGCGGGGGCAAGGTACCGGCAGAGATGGGACAAGGTCCTTCAGCACCCAAGGCTGAGACACCAAAGTGCGCCCCTCCATCCCTACCCCTAGTCATCACACACAGATTGCTGTTAGACTAAGAGGCACCCCAGGACCTCCAACACCTTAATATCTAGTTATCTGGCTTGCAGTCACTGTCTTTTCTTATTTCGCTCTGCTTCAAACACAATAGGGGAATGATAGCTGAGTGAGTTGTGCGCCCTCTCCTACACTGTGCCCTGAGGCTGGAGCCTCTCTCACCTCGGCCCAGCCCTGGTTACTGGATTAATTTTAGGAGTAGTTAAGAGTAGGTTAGTGTTAGGCTTAGATAGCAATAGGTTTTTGTTAGGAGTAGATAAGGAATAGGTAAGGGGGGTTAGTGCTATTCTATTATCGCAATTATTCAGTGCCCAAAAGTAGCATGTCGACAGCGTTGGTAATATTCTACTAGTGGCTTCATCATGCACATGAATTTCCCTGCAATTTTTGATATACGCTCCTCATTATCCAGTCAGAATCAGGAAGAGTTTCCATAAATGTCAGGGTGTAAGATACACCCAGAGGTATATAAAATATAGTTAAAAACAACAAAAATACCAAAAATAAGAGTTGGCAAGAGACAGTGTTTGTACTATGTTATGCGAGTAGAATGTGTGATGGCAGACTTTTTGCAAACTTTTTTTTTTAAATATGGAAACTGTGGGCGCTCCAACTTTACATTTTTTTTTTATTTAAAGGGGGCAGAAAGGGGGCACGATGGCTGTTAGGGCCAATTTAGTGATCAAAATCGATCTTTGTATGATGAGCTTTAGAAGTTCCTAACGCAGATGATAAAATTAAGGCTAACTAGTTCGGCAATAATAGGAACCAAATATAAACATCACAATTAGAACTCAGGGGCTTTTGAGTAGAGCAGAATGTCCAAATTATGGTGATATTATGGAAGACAATTTATCTACAGATGTACTTGGCTATTTGGCTGGCATGCTTTAATCTGTACTTGTTAGCAAGCTGCTCCTGTGTGGACAGATGACAGGCAAATCATTCTAGCCCCCAGCTAGTGTCTTACGACTCTACAAGCAAGGGGAGGGGGAAGAGGTTATAGGGAAATAAACAGTGCGTGTGTAATTCCTTATTGTAGCTAAGCATTGCTGCAGACTACAGCTTGCATTTTACAGCCAGGAAGCTTTGAATCAGGATGATACCATTTATCGGCTAATTTAAAAGAAAAACAGTAAGCTTTTAGCTTGTAAGACTTCTTCAGACTCTATTCCTGTTGACTGACAATGTTAGAAAACACAATTAGAAGGCAGTAAAGAGATTTTTTTGCAAATAGAAGTGTCATCCAGATACATTAATTACAAGGAATCTTGCAACGTTTGTTAGGTATTTATGGCAATTGGATTACTTAACGCCTACATATACTCAGGCTGACATGGAGAGTTTTTTTTACAGACCCTATCCTGTTCAGAGTAAGCTCCTTGAGCATGGAAATAGTGAACTGTATGTTACTGAGCATGGGGGGAGGGGGGGGGGCTTATGGGGGTACAGTGATTTCCAGCTGGGGCCAGTGACCCAGCGTGTTCCAGTGTAGTGCCACCACTGTATGGAACGGTGTGAAAATATTTAATTGTGCATTCACAAAGTAGGTTTGTGGTTGCATTTGTGCTTGTTAACACACAACTTCTGGCTGCTGCTGTTACACAGTTGGGCAGAAGCAGGAGTCAGCATGTGCTAATTAATATCTATCTCTGCCTGCTATTTAGTTCTGCATTTATTGCAGCGGTGCTTGAACAGATACAGGTATTACCAACAACCTTGGAGCATTACCACCATCCTTATCCTCAATCTCATACTATTGTTCATGTTGGAAGCCTGTGCTCGAAAGATAGACCCAGATGATATGCTTAGCGTCATCTTGGGACTAGAATAACCCAAACTGTTCACCAGTGGACAGTTCCCAGCGAATATCGGGCCATTCCGATTTCCCTGCTGTTTTCGTTCTCTTCTGTTTCGACCCCTCGCCCCAGTGTCAGCAGACACATGGCAGCCAATAAGCTATTTGTAAGAGTTGGCAGAGGCACCGCCGCCGTGCTGGGCAACATGGCGGGGGTCTCCGCATCGGAGCCGGAGGTTTCCGCCGCGCAGCCTTTTTCCAGCGCGGCGCTGGTGTCACGGAGCAGTGGGGATGCCTGCCGCGGCCGGCAACATGGCGGCGGGTCCCGTAATTCAGCCGGCGGATTTTGGTGCGCGTTCGCGTGCGGACCTGGGGCCTGGCCTCTCTGGTGTACAGAGGCTGAGGGTCACGCGCGCGCGTGTGAGGCGACAGGACTTTTATGGTTGTAGAAGGGCAGTCAGTTGACCGGCCGGTCAGCTGACTCCAGCCACCCATCTGATTGGTTGATGAATGGGGTGGAGCTGGGAGTGTTCCAAGTGTATTTAGACCCTGCCTGTCAGTTGCTCTTTCTCTGCTGTCGTGAATACTTTGGTGTTAACGCTCAGACCTTAGTCCAGTTCCTAGGTGTTGATACCAAGGACGTCGCACCTTAGTTTAGGATTGTATTTGTATTATTACCTGTGTTTTGACTCAAGCTATCCCTGACTACTCTTTATTCTAATCGATCTTGTACCTCTTCCTATCTGATTCAAGTTTCCGACCCTGCCTGTTTACCGACTCTGAATCAGCCTTCTGTTCCTGTACTGCTGCCGCCTCTCTGTTGCCGAACCTCTGCTTGTCTGACCTTTCTCCCTCCAGTGGAACGTCTCCCACTGGTGGGCTATCTCTGAGGCTTGCCTCTCTGAGACGCCTGCCCTAGCAGATTGTTACTGCCTGTGGCTGAGATTCCTCTTTTAGCCTTTTAGAGGATCTCACACATGGGGTTCCCATTCAGAGGTAGCCACACCTCTGAGGAATCGCTGTGTGGTGGATATTTCCACGATCTCGTGAATACTCATTGTTGTTATTGTTATCACTGTTCTAGGTGTCCAGAGGTTAGTCATACTCGTATTATTGGTGATTCTGCAGGTCATCAATAATCGGGTATACGTCTGGATTGTTGGGGATACTGCAGATCACCAATAATCAGATTCTCTGTGCGCTTACGCCTATCATTACACTATTCCTCCCACCTGCACCCCCCCTTCATCAGAAAGCCAGCACAGCAGCCATTTTGCTGTCTGTGTTTGGCTTCTGTGCTAGGCAGACCAGGGAGAGTGTGCTGCTGACAGGGATAGCGTTAGTTAGGCCTGTGTTCTGTATCTTCAGTGCAGATCTCAGGGATGTTCCTAGACTTTGCTGCCTGAGGTAAACTTTTTGTTGGGAGGGGCTATGCAATGTGTACACACGCCGGACGTTTTAAAGCACTTTATTCTACAAATTTAGGAATGTAATGTGATTTCTGCCCTTTAGAGATTAAACCAGGACTCTGTGTCAACTCTGTAATTTTTCGTGGGACTATTACCATGGATCTCCCTCCGGCATGCCACAGTCCAGGTGTTAGGACCCTTGAAACAACTTTTCCGTAACTTTTGTGGCCAGAATCAGTCCCTCTAGGTTCAGTGCACACTGAACTATTAGATACAGCGCTTATCAAAAGCTAAAACTGATATACTGACTATACTTGGCCATATCGTAAAGGGCCAGGACTGTACTTAGCATTTGATACCTGACCAGCAAGTGGAATATTCCTATAATGGATGTGCAGTTTGTTGCTGAGACTCGGCTGCATAGTTTAACATGCTGATTCCAGACTTACTTTATTATAATTATAAAACACAGTATCTTTGTTGGCAACAAGTTCAATCAGTGACCGGTTAAGAGTATTTGTGTGAATGCCTGATTGCTGTGTGAATGCATCGTTTATGCAATGTGCAATTGGATCTCCGTGTGTGCTTTTTTTTTTTTCAACAATCAAGTTTATTGAGGTACCAAGAAAAGAACAGACCATCATATTGCAAAAATACACATATATAGACAAGCACTTTGTGATAGTCATATATAACAACTGACTATAAAACAATCGTACCAGAATTTTGTTAAAGGGGAAGGGGGGGGGGGGGGGGTGAGCGTACGTTAAAAAGGGGCGCTGGGAAAAAAGGGCGCCGGGTTTTTAACGATAAGCATGGATAACGTTTAAAAATGTATTGTACTGTATTTCGTTTAAAATTAATGTTTTTTAAAGTTATAAATCATTAAATAATGTGCATTAAATCGGCAATTGTAAAAACGTTAATCTTTCGTTTAAATACTGAAACGTATAATAACGTTAAAAAAAAATAATTACTAAGTAACCCTTCCTGTACCTACCCCTAACCCCTAGACCCCCCTGTTGATGCCTAAACCTAAGACCCCCCCTGTTGGTGCCTAAGTAACCCTCCCTGTACCTACCCCTAACCCCTAGACCCCCCTGTTAGTGCCTAAACCTAAGACCCCCCTGTTGGTGCCTAAACCTAAGACCCCCCTGTTGGTGCCTAAACCTAAGACCCCCCTGTTGGTGCCTAAACCTAAGACCCCCCTGTTGGTACCTAAACCTAAGACCCCCCTGTTGGTGCCTAAACCTAAGACCCCCCTTTTGGTGCCTAAACCTAAGACCCCCCTTTTGGTGCCTAAACCTAAGACCCCCTGTTGGTGCCTAAACCTAAGACCCCCCCTGTTGGTGCCTAAACCTAAGACCCCCCTGTTGGTGCCTAAACCTAAGACCCCCCTGTTGGTTTTTTCGTTTAAAAATAATGTAAAAAAAAAATGTACTGTTTTTCGTTTAAAAATAATGTTTTAAAAAAAATATTGTACTGTTTTTCGTTTAAAAATAATATTTAAAAATGTATAAATCATTAAATAATGTGTAATCATGAGAAGCAGTAATAAAACATTAAGTCTCCGGGCGCCGCTTTTAAAACGTTATTTTTCACCGGCGCCCTTTTTTCCTATCGGGCGCCCATTAAACGATATTTATTATAGGAGTGAATGGCGGCGCCCGATTTGTCCACTAGCCTCAGGCGCCCGAATTTACTGTTTCCGGGATAGATTACCAACGGTATAACTTACAGGATAGGATAAAGATCCAGATTACAGCAGAGATAGTAAGGTTATAATGAACAACTTCATAGTCTAAATTGGAGTAGTGTACTTGGAAATAAAGTGGTTACGACTGAAGATAAATTGGATCTACTCCAACTCTGAACTGGATATGAAACAAAGTTAAATATGAAACCAGAAAATAATGAAAGTAAACACAGAGTAAACTTGCCACACAAAATCACTTGAAACCTGTTATGCCAATGGAGAATGCACCACATTTTAAACTAGGATGATTTCTACATTGGAGGAGGAGAGGGAGAGGATATTACATAAGGGATGTCATGGGACCATATGTTGGATATGGAAATGAGCCTAGCCGTGAACCCTGGTGGTTAAAGTGGGAGGGAAGGGGATCCTAGTTATGCAGAAACCTGTGGAGGGCGTCAGAATCCCTAAACTGACCATCCATCTGGAAGTACTTTTATGAGGATTGGATTGGGCTGACTAAGTTCATCCATTCTCATGATATGATTGATATAAGAAACGAGTTTGAGCAATTCAGGAGGATCCCTCTATAGCCATTTTCTAGCAATTAGCCCCCTAGCTGCTTTCAGGATAAATCTGAACATTGATTTTTTAGCTCTAGATATAGAACCAGGAAGGATGGAAAGGAGAGCGACCTCAGGGGAGGAGGGCATTGGACTTAAGTAGAGAATATCATGAAGATCAAAGACCTTATTCCAAAATACCTTCAGTTTCCTACAGATGTGAAAGAAGTCACCTATCTCTGAGTCACACCTCCAACATCTACCGGAAGCGTTGGGTTGAAATTTAGATAGTGGGTTTCTATACCATCTGGTGATAAGTTTATAATTTCTTTCTTGGAGGAGTACTGAGGGGGGAGGTTTTGTGGGCTAGGATGAAAGCTTTGTCCCACTCCTCCCTGTCAATCTCCTTTTCAAGATCCCTATGCCAAGCCTCCAACAACCTCTGTAAGGCTATTTTCCCCGGATTCTGCGTTCAAAATGCTATAAAGTTGTGAGAGCTGATGTTCAGGTCTGGAGGCTAGAGCACAAAGCTTTTCGAAGGCTGCCAGGGGCCTATGAATGTTGCTTTTGGGATTGAGGGATCTGTAGAAGAGCCTGAACTGATGACACAGGAACCAGCCAGGGGAGGGGTTATGATTAGAGGCTTTCCAGTTCGAGGGGGGCTGAAGACTGTCGGATGTAATATAGTGTCTTATCTGGGGCCAGTATTGTCTTTGTCTACTCAGGAAGGAGGCCATGCCCACCCCAGGACCAAAGTCAGCATAATCTAGTATGGGTGTAAGGGGGCCAGGAATCATAGACATGTTGTATTTGTTTCTAATCTTGTCCCATCACTCTATTATCGTTCTGGACCAGAATTGGAGAAGGGAAGGGTGGGGTCTCTTGGATTTGGGGGTCCAAAGTGAGGCCCTGATATCATTAGGGTCAGAAGCTGCCTCAATAGAGACCCACTGGTTTTGTGGTTCTGCCATGAAAGCAGTCTATTATCAACCAGAGGAGAGAGGATTCATAGTATTTTTGAAAATTAAGAAGGCCCAGACTCCCGTCCTCTTCGGGTCTAAATAGTAAATTAATATTTGTATGAGGCTTCTTTTGCTGCCATAGAAAGGAGTTAAGCTTGGACCTCAATTGAGAAAGAAACGCCTTAGGGATTAAAATAGGAATAGCTTGTAGGACGTAAAGGAGTCTGGGCAAGATGTCCATTTTGATTACATTAACCCGGCCCAGCCAGGGAATATGTAAATTCCTCCATGAGTGTAAATCCTTAAAAATTTTGTCAGTGAGTGGGGGGAGATTCAGGCTAAATAAATTGGGTAGTTGACATGGGATATGGATCCCCAGGTATTTTATGGAGTCTTTGACCCACCTGAAAGGGAAAGAGGACTGGATATTTGGAACAGTAGCCTGGGGCAGGGAGATGTTAAGGATCTCAGTTTTTTAGAAATTAATTTTGAAGTTACTCAGATCTCCAAACTCCCTGGCCTCCTGAAGAAAGTTGGGCAAGGAGATCGTTGGATCCGTGATATATAGTAAGAGGTCATCAGCAAAAAGTGATAGTTTAGCTGAAGACTCCTCATAACTCATTCCATTAATAATGTCGAAGGTGTCCGGCAGGATCCCATTGACACGCACCCGAGCAGAGGGATTTCAGTATAAACTCGTGATTTTGTTGAGGAGATTGGGACCCAGGCCAATCTGGGCCAGGGTCTACTTAAGGAAGCACCAGTGGATCCTGTTGAACGCCTTCTCTGCATCAATCGCCAGGATACATATTGGGACTTGGTTGGTTTGGGCTCTGTGTATGAGGGATATAGTCTTGAGTATATTATCTCTTTTCTCACGCGTGTGTTCTTTTTTTAATTGATTTTAGTCATGTTTTGCATTAATAAAGTAGATTGCTGTGATAATGCTTTATACCAATGTGCAATTTAATTTATTAGGTTTTAGACTTCGTCTGCCCGTTGAAGTCTATGGCGGTTTGAGCGGGTTCGCCGGTTTGCGAACGTTTGCAGCAAATTCGTGTTGACGAACCGACAATTTCAAGTTCGTAACATCCCTTCTTGTGACTTTGTCTGTACCCACCTTTAACCCCTTTGCATTTGACCCAGTGCAGTAGCAGAGGCAGTATGTCTGCTCAGTATGAGTAACCTTTATTGAATTTTTTTTTCCTTTTACCAACATGTAAGAAGTTGTTGGTTCACTCAAAGTTCTCAAAAAAAAAAAAAAAAAAGACTGGTTTACCTGGCACTCAGTGATTGGGGGGAGATTGGATCTGCTGCACCTTTAAATTAAAAACTCCATCCTGTTCCACTTCTCTACTCTTTATATGTGGAGAAGCGTGCATCCGGGCTAAGTTAAATGACAACCAAATTCACAGTACATGTGAGTCTTTTTAAATGAGTATGATGCATTCATACATCTTAGAATGTCACATAAATGAATCAATATGTTTTTATAACCTTCTGGCATGTTGGCCAAAACGAGTGAGTATTTTAAGCACCTTTCACGAGGCACTTGTGTATAATAATGAGCACATTTAAGTTGTCTCGCCATGTCCTGGCGATTCCTTCCTCACTAATGCATCACATAGCGAAAGCACTTTCATTATTGCAGTGCCGTCATACAGCCAGTCCCCTCCCCTTCACCTCTCACCTCACTCACTGTCCAGCACTGCAGGCCAATGGCGAGCATGGTGGGCAGGGCTTCTTGGTAACCTCTCGGAAGCTCGGACACGCCGCCATTGCCCAGGACACATGCACGTGAACAAGCGCCACACCGGCGCGAAACGGCTGTTGCGTCGTCCTCTCATCCCCTGGTCACACTCCCGAACCCGCCCTTGATCCAGATCCTGGAACAGGTCAGATCGATCCACTTTACCTATACTGCATAGCTGTGAATGTATTTACATGCCTGCTGAAGAAAACGCATGAGAAAATAAATGTGATTTAACCCATTCAGGTTCCGTGGTTTTCACGTGAGAAATGTTCACCTCCCATTCATTAGCCTATAACTTTATCACTACTTATCACAATGAACTGATCTTTATCTTGTTTTTTCCGCCACCAATTAGGCTTTCTTTGGGGGGTACATTTTGCTAAGAGCCACTTTACTGTAAACGCATTTTAACAGGAAGAATAAGAAAAAAATGGAAAAATTCATTATTTCTCAGTTTTCAGCCATTATAGTTTTAAAATAATACATGCCTCCATAATTAAAACTCACGTATTTGCCCATATGTCCCGGTTATTACACCGTTAAAATTATGTCCCTATCACAATGTATGGCGACAATATTTTATTTGGAAATAAAGGTGCATTTTTTCCATTTTGCATCTATCACTATTAACAAGTTTAAAATAAAAAAATATAGAAATATTTCATCTTTACATTGATATTTAAAAAGTTTAGACCCTTAGGTAAATATTTACATGTTGTTTTTTTTATTGTAATGTTTTTTTTTTATAGTAAACATTTTATTTGGGTAGTTTTGGGAGGGTGGGGGGTAAACAATAGATTTATAATGTAAATGTGTGTTCATTTTAATTTATTCTTATTTTCAGTTGTAGTATTACTTTTTGGCCACAAGATGGCGGCCATGAGTTTGTTTACATGACGTCACTCTAAGCGTAACACACGCTTAGAGTGGCGCATCGGGGAGGGAAAGGCCAGAAAAGGCGCAGCTTCCGAGAGAAGCTGTCGCTTTTTCAGCGGGGGAGAGGAATCAGTGATCAGGCACCATAGCCCGATACATTGATTCCCTGGCTACCGAATCCGCGGGCGGGAGTGCGCATGCACGCGCGCGATCGGCCGCAGGAGCGCGCATGGTTCCTGGACGTAGTTTCTACGTCCAGGAACCAAAATAGGTTAAAGAAGCTGTGCACGGACTGTCTTGCATGTACTGTCACTCAAAGTTCTGTTCCATATAACTTTCTCAAAATGAATAGAGCTGTGTCTGGTGGGCTTGAAGTGGTTACAGGAACTGGCAGGCGGCTAATTTTATCATTCAACTATACTGTGATATTTAATTTAGCCAGGCTATGATGGAGGAAATTGAAGAACTGTTGCAGTTTGCAGAAATAGCAGCGCAGTCTGCTAGAGCCAAGGAAGTAACCCAATATTAGAATATCATATTTAAATTTACATGTTTCTGCTAAGTCTGTACTGTAGATGTTAGAACAGAAAAATGGAAGAAGCTAACAGTAATTGAGACAATATCATTTATTTATATTTAGCCTCTGACTGTGTCTAAAAGAGATTTCATTATGTTTAGCTTTGAACGCTACTAAACAGTAGGCTGGCCTCCGGCAGAATAACCTGTCCCATATAAGGAAATGTTCTGAGCAGCCACCCCCTAATGCACATGGGCCCATATGCAATGCACTTTTCATCCTAAGATTTCTCCTAGGTGATATTTTCACACTTTATAAATGAAATGCCTTTTAAGCCACCAAGCAAGAAAATACTCAGAATAATTTTGACAGTACTGTACTTTTTCACCTACTTTTTTGTACCTTTTAACAGGGGCGTAGCTAGAAATGACTGGGCCCCATAGCAAAAAAATGTTATCCCCCCCCACGACCTTCTAATCCCACGGACTTCGGGCCTCCCACCCAAACATTCCTCCAGGACCCTCCACTCCAACATTCCCACACCCCTCTAAGTACAGTATAAGTAGCCAGGTCTATAGGTGTCCCCAGTTTAAGTAGTAGTCAGGGGCGTATCTAGAAAATCACTGGGCCCCCTTGTGGCAACAGCAATTTAACCTAAATACTGTACAAACGTTTTAACTCATACATGAACATTATGGAAAATCCAAGTTGAAAATAAACTGCGAAGATAAACAATTTCATCCATCCTACTCCTGAAAAATAAATTCATTTTGTACAACCTCCCAGTTTTATTTTCTATTTTAAAAAGCTAAAAAAGTAGGTTGTCTCATATGATGATGATTCAACTTTTCCCATAGTCTCGCAGTTAGCAATCATGTGACCCCCAACAAGACAAATTCAGCAATCATGAGGCCCCCAACAAATCATGAGGCCCCCAACAAGACAAATTCAACAATCATGTGACCCTCAACAAGACAAATTCAGCAATCATGAGGCCCCCATCAAGACAAATTCAGCAAAAATGAGGCCCCCAACATGACAAATTCAGCAATCGTGAGGCCCCCAACAAGACAAATTCAGCAGTCATGAGGCACAAAAGTAGACAGCATTTCACATAAATAGGCAGAATGCCCCCTTAATATGGTAGACACCTCTCACCTGGCTTCTGAATTCTCCTGTACTGGCTGCTGTGCCTGGCAATACTGTTTTTGGCCGAATTGGGGATATGTGAGCTGAAAGGCCTGGCAGTGATGCTGTGGCCTGGCTGGCGGTAATGCTGTGGCCGATGCTGTGGCTGGGTTGGCGGTGATGCTGTGGCTGTGTTGGCTGGCGGTGATGCTGGGCTGTGCTTGGCTGGTTGAAGTAAATGCTGGCCTGACTGGTGGTGATGCTGTGGCCTTTTTGACAGTGATTCTGGGCTGGTTGGCTGGTGGTGATGCTAGGCTGGCTGGCCTGGATAGTTTAGGTAGTGACAGGTGCCCCTAGTTAAGGTAGCGCCAGGAGTCCCCAAGTTTAGGTAGTGACAGGAGCCCCACCAGTTCAGGTAGTGACAGGAGCCCCCCCAGTTCAGGCAGTGACAGGAGCCCCCCCCCCCCCCCAGTTCAGGCAGTGACGGGAGCCCCCCAGTGTAAGTAGTGACAGGTGACCCCCAGTGTAAGTAGTGACAGGTGACCCCCAGTTAGGAAGTGACTGACAGGGACCTCCAGGTTAGGTTGTGAGTGACAGGGACCCCCAGGTTAGGTTGTGACAGGCGCCCCCCAGTTAAGTAGTGAGTGACAGGTGCCCCCAGGTTAGGTTGTGAGTGACAGGCGCCCCCCAGTTGAGTAGTGAGTGACAGGCGCCCCCAGCTTAGGTTGTGAGTGACAGGGACCCCTAGGTTAGGTTGTGACAGGCGCCCCCCAGTTAAGTAGTGAGTTACAGGCGCTCCCCAGGTTAGGTTGTGAGTGACAGGGACCCGCAGGTTAGGTTGTGATTGACAGGCGCCCCCCAGTTAAGTAGTGAGTAACAGGAGCCCCCCCAGGTTAGGTTGTGAGTGACAGGGACCCCCAGGTTAGGTTGTGAGTGACATGCGCCCCCCAGTTAAGTAGTGAGTGACAGGCGTCCCCCAGGTTAGGTTGTGAGTGACAGGGACTCCCAGGTTAGATTGTGAGTGACAGGGACCCCCAGGTTAGATTGTGAGTGACAGGCGCCCCCCAGTTAAGTAGTGAGTGACAGGCAGGCGCCCCCCAGGTTAGGTTGTGAGTGACAGGAACCCCCAGGTTAGATTGTGAGTGACAGGGACCCCCAGGTTAGGTTGTGACAGGCGCCCCCCAGTTAAGTAGTGAGTGACAGGGACTCCCAGGTTAGGCCGCCCCTCCCCCCGGGCCCGCTCAGGGCCGTTTTGAGGGCTGGAGGGGTCGCAGCATGAGGGGAGAGCTTGGTGGCACGTCGGTGGGGAGGGGGGAAGCCCCCCCCTCCCTCACCTCAGGCTCTCCCCTCTGCGCTCTCCCCTCCAGCATTAAACAAAGATTGTATGCAGGAGGAGGCGGCGGGGCAGCGGTGGCAGATACATACCTTCCGTGCGCTCCACTGATGCTCCTCTCTCTAGCCTCTGACGCGACTTCCGGTATAAACAGGAAGTCGCGTGAGACACTAGAGGGAGAACCATCCACGCTGGAGCGCACGGAAGGTATGTATCTGCCGCCGCTGCCCCGCCGCCTCCTCCTGCATACAATCTTTGTTTAATGCTGGAGGGGAGAGCGCAGAGGGGAGAGACCGAGGTGAGGGAGGGGGGGGCCCTTCCGCCCTCCCCACCGACGTGCCACCAAGCTTTCCCCTCATGCTGCGACCCCTCCAGCACCTAGCGGGGCATCCTGCTGCGGGCCCCCCATGACGTAGGGGCCCCATAGCAACGCTATGGTTGCTATCCCCATTGCTACGCCCTTGTC
The DNA here is from genome assembly GCF_040937935.1 of Hyperolius riggenbachi. Taxonomy (NCBI): domain Eukaryota; kingdom Metazoa; phylum Chordata; class Amphibia; order Anura; family Hyperoliidae; genus Hyperolius; species Hyperolius riggenbachi. The sequence continues at coordinate 125,653,140 of NC_090656.1, forward strand.
TTTTAAATTGCAGAGCGCTGAAAGGTTATTTTACCTTATTCTGGGCCTTATTCAATTCATTTTTTCTCCTATGTTTTATCATAGGAGATCCTAGGAAAACTTTCCTACCCATTCCTCCACTAAGGCCCCGTTCACACTGCACGCGTTTCCAGCCGCGTTTTGGAAATGTGTGCAGGAAGCAGACACGCACGACATCAGAAAGTGCATAGAGTGCACTGTTTGATGTTCACACTGCATGCGTTCCGGACCTGTGCGGTCCGGGAACGCATGCTGCATGCATTTTTTGTAAAAACGCGTGGCTGTCCCAATCACTTTTCAGTGATGGGATCAGCCACGCCACGCAACACAAACGCGGATGGCGTGCGTTCGCATGCGTTGCGTTCCGCACGCATGGCCATCCGTGTTTGTGATGTGAACGGGGCCTAATTCCATATTTTTATTGAGATTCTCCCTCTTGTAATCCTTATCCTCAGACTATCTGACTTTGACTACAGAACTCTTCAGCTTAACCACTTGCCGACCGCCCACAGCCGATGGGCGGCGGCAAGGGCTGGGCCCAACCAACTGCAATACGCCCATCGCGGCGGCGGGCGTGGTTATGCGGCGATCGCGTCATTCGTGACGCGATCAGCCGCCGGCGACAGGCTCCGCCCCCTTGCGCATTAACCCGCCGGCCGTTCGGAAGCGCCGGCGGGTTACTAGCTGCCCGATCGCCGTATACAACGTGTATAATACTGTAACGAATGGTGTCAGCACACACAGAGAATCTGATTATTGGTGATCTGCAGTATCACCAAGAATGCAGATATATATCTGATTATTGATGATCTGCAGAATCACCGATAATACAGATATATTGCTAACCTCTAGACACCTAAGGTATGTGAGTGTTTGGTGTAACAGTAATACTTTGAGTAGTGCACCTGCACGCAGGTGATCATAAGCAGTAAGGAAATACTGCTCTGAAGAACACAGAGCCTTCCAGCAGCCTGAAGCTCCCCAAGGGGTGGAGTCAGGCTAAAGGTCGGGAGGATCAGAAGGTGAGTGACACCTGAAAGTGGATGTCACTATCTGATCTAGAGACTATCTCTTAAGGGGAGAGATAGCTCTCAAGGTCGGGCAAGCCAGGTCGGCAACACACGGTCAGATAAAGTACAGACAGAAGGCTGATTCGGTATCCAAGGCAAGCAGGGTTTGGCAACAGAGTATCAGATATGCGAGATACTGAATCAGATGACAAAAGAATAGTCAGGAAAGCTACAGGTCATAACAGATATCAGAACAAGGCCTAGTCTGAGGTGTGAGGGCCGTGATCTCAACACCCTGGAACTATGCTAGAGAATAACACAGATGATATACAGTAACTGGCTAAGTGTGGATTCCCAGGTCCTCCTGGTTCCACCACACTGAAAGATCTGACTAAGGTCTGAGTGCTAACACATAAGCATTCGCAACGCCAGACAACCAGCAACTGAACAGCAAGAGATATATATAGTAAAGCACCCCACAGCGCCGCCCAGCTCCCATCAACCAATCAATAGCCGAGCAGGAATCGGCTGACCGTCCCGATCAGCTGATCTTCCTCCTATTGGTATAAAGAGCCTGTCTAGCGGCGCGCGCGTAGCTCTCCATCTGTGTGCACTACTAGGTCCAGCTAACCCAGACGCATGTTGTTGCGGGGAACCCGCCGCACTGAACGTGGAATCCGCCGCTTTGCCGTCAGATCATGCGGCGGCCCCCACGCCACTCTGCCCATGGGCACCACCAGCTCCAGACAAACCAGACGCCTGCTGACGCGGACAAACCGCCGCATCAGACGCGGAAACAGCCGCCTTGCTGCCAGAACATGCGGCGGCTTTTCCGCTGTTTCTCACAAATACGCTTTGTAATGTATACAAAGCGTATTATACAGGCTGCCTCCTGCCCTGGTGGTCCCAGTGATCGAGGGACCACCAGGGCAGCAGGCAGGCTGCAGCCACGCAGGTAAGCACCCAAGCACACTGATCTGCCCCCCCTTCCCTCTGATCGCCCACAGCACCCCTCAGACCCCCCCTGCCCACCCCTCAGATCCCTGTGTACCCCTAATCACCCCCCTAATCACCCATCAAGCACTCCCTGTCACTATCTGTCAGCACTCTTTTTTTTTTATTAGGTCCTAAACTGATCACCCCCCCCCACACACACACACTCTCAGATCCTCCTCAGACCCCCCTGTACTGTATATATCTATCCTCCCCTGTAATCACCTGTCAATCACCCGTCAATCACCACCTGTCACTGCCACCTATCAGATCAGACCCTAACCTGTCTCTTACGGGCATCTGATCACCCACCCACACCATCAGATCGCCCGCAGACCCACCCTCAGATCATTTCCAAAGTGCATTGTTTACATCTGTTCTGCCATCTAATCACCAATCAATCACCCATCAATCACCCCCTGTCACCACCCCCTGTCACCACCTGTCACTGCTACCCATCAGATCAGACCCCTATCTGCCCCTAGGGCACCCAATCACCCGCCCACACCCTCAGAACGACCTCAGACCCCCCCAGACCTCCCCCCCTGTGTACTGTATACATCTATTCTCCCCTGTAATCACATGTCAATCACCCGTCAATCACCCCGTCACCACCTGTCACTGCCTCCCATCAGATCAGACCCTAACCTGCCTCTTACGGGCGTCTGATCACCCACCCACACCATCAAATCGCCTGCAGACCCACCCTCAGATCACCTCCAAAGTGCATTGTTTACATCTGTTCTGCCATCTAATCACCCACTGATCACCCATCAATCACCCCCTGTCACTGCTACCCATCAGATCAGACCCTAATCTGCCCCTTGGGCACCCAATCACCCGCCCACACCCTCAGAACGCCCTCAGACCCCAGCCCTGATCACCTCACCAGTGCATTGCTTGTATCTATTCCCCCTCTAATCACACCTTGAGACACCCATCAATCACCTCCTGTCACCCCCTAGCACACCTACCCATCAGATCAGGCCCTAATATGCCCCGTGTGGGCTCCTGATCACTCGGCCAAACCCTCAGATCGCCCACAGACCCCCTTCCGATTACCTCCCCAGTGCATTCATTGCATCTATTTTCCCCTCTAATCACCCCCTGAGACACCCATCAATCACATGCCCATGTTCTCTGCTGCCATGTCCAGGTCACGATTTAAGAAAATCCTGCGCTTCCTGCACTTCAGTGCCAATACAACCTGTCATCTAAGAGGCCACCCTGCATATGACCGGTTCCTCAAAATTCGCCCTCTCATAGACCACCTGTCATCAAAATTTGCAGATGCTTATACCCCTGAACAGTCATTTTGAGGCATTTGGTTTCCAGACTACTCACGGTTTTGGGCTCCTAAAATGCCAGAGCAGTATAGGAACCCCACAAGTGACCCCATTTTAGAAAAAACACACCCCAAGGTATTCCGTTAGGTGTATGTCGAGTTCATAGACGATTTTATTTTTTTGTCAAAAGTTAGCGGAAATTGATTTTTATTGTTTTTTTCACAAAGTGTCATTTTCCACTAACTTGTGACAAAAAATAAAATCTTCTATGAACTCATCATACAACTAATGGAATACCTTGAGGTGTCTTCTTTCTAAAATGGGGTCACTTGTGGTGTTCCTATACTGCCCTGGCATTTTAGGGGCCCTAAACCAAGAGGAGTAGTATAGAAACCAAATGCCTCAAAATGACCTGTGAATAGGACGTTGGACCCCTTAGCGCACCTAGGCTGCAAAAAAGTGTCACACATGTGGTATTGCTGTACCCAGGAAAAGTAGTATAATGTGTTTTGGGGTGTATTTTTACACATACCCATGCTGGGTGGGAGAAATATCTCTGTAAATGGACAATTGTGTGTAAAATAAATATAAAAATTGTCATTTACAGAGATATTTCTCCCACCCAGCATGGGTATATGTAAAAATACACCACAAAACACATTATACTACTTCTTCTGAGTACGGCGGTACCACATGTGTGGCACTTTTTTGCAGCCTAACTGCGCTAAGGGGCCCAAAGTCCAATGAGTACCTTTAGGATTTCACAGGTCATTTTGAGACATTTGGTTTCAAGACTACTCCTCACGGTTTAGGGCCCCTAAAATGCCAGGGCAGTATAGGAACCCTACAAGTGACCCCATTTTAGAAAGAAGACACCCCAAGGTATTCCATTGTGTGTATAACGAGTTCATGAAAGATTTTATTTTTTGTCACACGTTAGCGGAAATTGATTTTTATTGTTTGTTTTTTTTCACAGTGTGTCAATTTCCGCTAACTTGTGACAAAAAAACAATCTTCTATGAACTCACCATACTCCTAACAGAATACCTTGTGGTGTTGTCTTTCTAAAATGGGGTCACTTGTGGGGTTCCTAAACTGCCCTGGCATTTTAGGGGCCCTAAACCGTGAGGAGTAGTCTTGAAACCAAATGTCTCAAAATGACCTGTGAACCCCTAAAGGTACTCATTGGACTTTGGGCCCCTTAGCGCAGTTAGGGTGCAAAAAAGTGCCACACGTGGTATCGCTGTACTCAGGAGAAGTTGTATAATGTGTTTTGGGGTGTATTTTTACACATACCCATGCTGGGTGGGAGAAATCTCTCTGTAAATGGACAATTGTGTGTAAATAAAATCAAAACATTGTCATTTACAGAGATATTTCTCCCACCCAGCATGGGTATGTGTAAAATACACCCCAAAACACATTATACTTCTTCTCCTGAGTACGGCAATACCACATGTGTGGCACTTTTTTGCAGCCTCACTGCGCTAAGGGGCCCAAAGTCCAATGAGCACATTTAGGCTTTACAGGGGTGCTTACAATTTAGCACCCCCCAAAATGCCAGGACAGTAAACACACCCCACAAATTACCCCATTTTGGAAAGCAGACACTTAAAGGTATTCAGAGAGGAGCATGGTGAGTCCGTGGCAGATTTCATTTTTTCATTTTAAGGAACAGCCTTATCAGTCCGCCGGTAGGGCGTACACACGCACTACTGTCTGCTGAAATGCCGCCCAGCGGGAGGGTCTGATGGACCTGTCATTTGCTTCCGTAGTGCATGTGTACGCACCTTAAACTTTCAAAACTTTTTCTGCTGTTATGGTTTGAAGTTATCACATACCTTAGGAGCACTGGCCCTTTAAGTGCTATTGTCAAACAGTTGCATGCTGGAGGTCTTTTTATCTATAATATATTCCTACTCTTCCCTTTAGTTCCCCTTCCTTCTAATGACATAAGGCAGTGCACTTCCTAGTATAGACCTCAGTGGGAGTGTCTGAAGACTCTGAGAGGAGGGTGGGTAAAGAATACACAATTAGCAAGAGGAGAAAAAAGTGAGGGAAGAAATTATGTCAGGAGGTCAAAGGTAACCAGGATGGAAACTGCCTAGAATGGGATTCTCTGCTTTTCCTTTATAAAATTCACAGGAATCATAACGTGGACAGTGCACCACATCTGTTATGTAAGTAAAACTAGTATTTATCTACTTGTTTTTTAAGGCCAGCACACATGCTAGATTAAAGTAAGATGAGGTGGCTGATAACGGCTGCCTCTGCTTATAATCCGGTGTGTATACAGCAGACCACCAGCCAACCAGCAGTAACATGGGCTGAGTGTTATTGTTGCCTCTGAAGAAGCAGTCTTATCTGTGAAACGGCTGTCAGGCTTTTGCACTAATCTGTCGGGGATCTTGGGGATGAATTAAAGGTGTTTTTTGAACAGCAACTCCTGCTGGCTGGTGCCCTGATTTCTTGTTGCTCTTGTTTGCCACATTTCATGCTGCTCAATCCGGAGGCACAGCTCTTACCCCTGCTACCCCCTTGGGTCTGCCTGCCAGGACATCTGGTGCCACCCCACGTGTCCACCTTCTATTGTAACATGGGCTGAGTGATGGTTGATGGCTTTGCCTCTCACCACTTACCCCGTCCGCTGCGTGATGTCACATATGCTCCACTCCATCGGCCTTCCTCCCTCTTCCCCTCCCCCCGCATTTCAACAGAATGTGTCATTGGTCTGCGGGCCAACTACACATCTGTACAGTCTTAACCCAGTGATGTCAGGCCTGTGTACAGCCTTAAAGCACAAATGAAATGTGTGACATATGGAGACTTATATTTATTCACTTTTACCTCCCTGGCTTTAACCCCGAGCTACATTCGGGCTAGCTGCTGGGAGTTCAGTGCAGAGCACTGTAGCGCAGCGGGCATTTTTACTCACCTCCCAAGGGATCCAGACGCAGGCAGCCATTTTACTTCCTGTCCACGGAGGCTCTGAATCACTCTGGTGAGATCACTGTCAGTGATTTCACTACAGAGTTACAGCGCCACCCGGAGGATGGAGAGAAAATTGCAGCGCTGGAGCCAAGGGAGGTAAGTGCAGGGACTGCTGCTGGCTTTCTAAAAGCATGATTTTTTCCTGATTTTTTTTAGAGTCTGAAACGTTCAGAAAATACCCTAAACTCCGGAAACCATCATACCGCCAGGGAGGTTAAACAATTCATATTGCCTGGCTGTCCTGCTGATCCTCTGCCTCTAACAATTTTAGTCATAGACCCTGATCAAGCATGCAGATCACATGTTTCTAACAAGATTATCTGCATGCTTGTTCCAGGTATGTGATCCAGACACTACTGCTAACAGAAAGACCAGCAGGATGCGGGTCAACTAGTATTGTTTAATAGGAAATAAATATGGCGGCCTCCATATCCCTCTCTCTTCTTTGAGGGCTTGACTCCGGTGTATGGCAGTGAAAATTTGAATACTTCTATTTAAAGTTGGTCTCTGATAAGGATCTTTTTTATCAGTTTCCTGTCACCAAGCTTAAGGTGGCCATGCACCAGGCAACTTGGCGGCCAATCAACCATCTTATTCGTTTATTATAATCGAATTGAATGAAAATCAATGCCGCCAAGTTCATGCCTGACCCACAAAGCGACCAATTTTGGGACGGAAATTGGTCGCATGGTCGATCGCACATGCCGCAAGATGTCAGGCCGAAGTTAGTTGGTCGGGTGTGTGGCGGTACGGCGGCGATTTCTGGAACAAGCAACAAGACGATGAAACCCCCGCCGCTAACGTCGCTATGTATAAATGTGCCCGGTGTGTGCATTTATATGTTACCTGTCCTAGCAGCCTCCGCGCTCCGCGTCCGTAACCTCCGGGCTGCTTTCCGTACACGCTATTGGCATATATTGTCTTATGTCGGCGTGTAGTGTCTGATGTCAGACGCTATTCACCAGTGGTGTGTACGGAGAGCCGCCCGGAGGATTATGGACACCACGCGGATTCTGCTACAGGACAAGTAATGAATAATGCACACACAGGGGCACATTATACATTAGGGGCAGCAGTGGTGCTGAAATCAGACTGGAATCGGCTTGTAGTGTATGGGCAGAATCAACAAAAAACTAATTTATCTCTAATCAGATTCAATTAGAGATAAATTCTACTCTTTGTCGAATCTGCCCATAATCATCAGGTCTATGGGTACCTTTAGAGTAGAACTCAATATCTCAATCCCTACCCAAGTATTGCATAAGGGTTTCAAATCAGAAGCCTATGTCCATTTTAAAATGATAAACACTATTTATCTCAACACTTCAAAATATGGCAAGTTACATATGTATTCTGAATATGAATTGTCATTTGAATTTCAAGTGTATTAGTGCACATTGATATAATATGTATAATATGTATGAATACATGTTAATTGCTGTGCATTTGGCCAGACAAAGACCTTATTTAGCTTATGCTAATAGCAATCACTTCTCAGCTGTCTAAAACATTCAGAAAGCCAGTGAGCAAAACCTTCATGATGTATTAGGTTGTGACAAGTAGAAACATTATGCCGACACCGGATAATCCAGCAAAATGCATACAAGTACTTTTCATGTGAACAGACCTTGGACCTGTCCTATGGGACACGATACAGCTGTAGTGCCAGTCTGTCTCTTCTCCTAGCACCCACCCCACCAACACTTTCTCCGACCGTTTAATGTACTTTGCATTACTGGACCAATAAAGCGATTTGTTTGGATGGTGTCTGGACTTTCTCATGTGTTGCAAGACATCTAAAAAATATTGAAAGAAAGGGTTAAAAGCCCAGGTGTACAAGTATTAAGCCTGCTGTCCAGACTGTTTATACAATCATGATTTATAAAACATTAGCCAACACCCAGGATCGTCTGCCTATGTCCAGAAGACATGGTCCTCTCGGATTGACTATATATCCAGCGATGATCTACAATATATGCTTTATTTTGATTAATAAACAAACAAAGGGGTGCTCTTTGAAACAGAAAGTACAATTAAACGCTGTCCCAACCAGGACAATTCTCACCTGGAAGGTGTTGGCTGTCTAGGGTAGCCCAGCCAAATCAAGCTTTGTCCCCTTTAAACAGACCGGGACCAGGCTCTCCAGGCGGTGTCCAGGGCAGGACACACTCTCGCCCCTGCATGGCAGGTCGCTGCTAGGCAATACAGAGGCTGTGGTTTGGAAAGCTGCAATATACACATCGGTTATAGGAGGATGCCCCACGGGGGCCAGAGAAGGATATAAAAGGTTTATTGGGCAAGATAACAAGTTTCTTGGAGGAACATCCTCTGTTTCTTCAGATCATTATACTGATCTGAAGAAACAGAGCGCATTCCTCTGAGTAATGTGTTATCTTGACTAATAAACCTTTTATATCATTTTCTAGCCCCGGTGGGATGGATACCTGTTTCAGGCTGGGTTCACATATGACATAGCGGGAAAGGCTGTGTTTTATGTCATGTTTTATGTTAATGTTACGTGGGGTATTTTTGCTGCGTTTGCGGGTTTTTTAACGCATATGCATTTCTTCATGCATTTTGCCTGCGTTTTTATATTTACAATTATACAAATCACTAGGAAGACAACAGGAAGCTGAAATACTTCAGAAATCTTTATTTTTTTAAAAAATGATAAAAAACGCTTACAAAACTCACTCCATTGTGTTTCCATTGACTTTTATTATGTGCGTTTTGACAGCGATACTGCATAATATGCAACAAAACTAGCATTCTTGACTGTAAATCGCAGGTCTCTGAGTTTTTTTCTGAGTCCTATTGGCTAGCATTGCTGCATAAAACACAGCGTTTTACGCAACGCTAGCGTTTCTGCTATCTGTACACCCAGCCTCAGCGGAGCAGGTCAGACAGTCTTGTAGAGCATAACTTGGCATTAAAGATATGAAACTGCATTTTTTTAATTGTTCAAGAGGGCAGCCTCCATGGCTCTCTTATGACTTTGGTGTACTTCAGGCCACATTCACAGTGGCTGTTGTTTTCCCAGTGAGAACAGGAACGCAATGGAGCAGGACAGAATGTTATGCTTGCGTTGCGGCGGTTACGGTGAAGCACACAGCCAATGAAATATATGCTTCAGTTTTACTGTTAATGCGGGCTCAGTGGCAATGCACTACATGCCATACATTATGATGCTGCAACCCATTGTACCGCTGGATAGTGTACTGGTTCAGGGCTTTGCCTTTGACATGGGAGACCAGGGTTTGCATCCTGCTAGGGTTGGGCAAGACATCCTAACACTGCAGAGTGGCCCCTTGAGCGTGCCCTTACTGGCTGCAGCTCGTGAGCTCTTTGAGTCCAACAGGACAAAAATGCTATTCAAATGTTAAGATTATTATTAATGCACCCGCCACACAGTGAATGCACCACTGTGAACATGGCACTAAGGAATACATGACTACATTAAATTATGGGTTATGTTTGTTTTCTGCTTGCATGCATATTTTGGCTTTAAAACGTCTCTTTTTGGTCACTGCTAGGAGACATTCTGATGTCAAATACAGTAACACTTTGCTCTTTAGTTGGTTCCTATACCCAGCAGTCTAGTAGAATGCTGGTAACAATACTGACTTATGAATAGCTGATGCCTCAGAACATGACAGGTTTCTCTCATTATTCCAGAACACAGCGGGGTACTGTGGCCAGTTCTCTGGCACCACTGTGTGATGGACAGGTTAGGTGTGCCCCCAGGACTGGCCTTGGCTAAGCACAGATGGCCGCACGCTCTATTATTGATGCTCATGCCTCTGCAAAAATGATTCTTAGTTGTCCTCATCAATTTGACCCTTTCTGGAGACGACTGCCATTTCTGCAATTAATTCCAGCATCCTGCTGTTGCCTGCATTGGTACTACGTGGGGTCACTCTATATTGATACTTTGTTCTTCACCTGATGTTTTCAATAACAAGTAAATCCGCTACTGTAGTTACATCAGCATCATGTCTTGTTTTGCTAGTTCCTCAGATATAAAGCAGATCAAAGAAGATCAAGGTCATTGCTGGAATTGAATAAAATATGTATATACACACTATATATATATATTTATTATATATATTATATATTTCATGTATCAAAACACAACAACCTCTATGCACCCTTGTCAGTAATGCACTATAACCAGGCCTGGCAGCCTTTCAAGAATATACAAATGTGTTGAAGCTTTTGTTTTGTGCTTCAACACATTTGATATGTGGATACTATATATATATATATATATATATATATATATATATATATATATATATATATATATATATATAGTATCCACACATCATTTCACAGGCTCTGTGAAAAGCACAGTTATTTACTACACTGTTATCTCCGCTTTGCTCTCTTAGTTTAATGTATATATATATATATATATATATATATATATATATGCTTTGGTATTACTACAACCATTCACCCAGCATACCGTGCATGACAGTAATTCAATAACGTGTTATATATGTTACGGCCAGAACCCGTAGTGTGGCCACTTCACGTTCTGGTCGGCCAATGTGTGAAGTGGCCGCAGCGCAGCGGCCAATGTTAGAAATGTTATGTTTACGCCGTCTCGCTGCGGCCAAATTTATTACAACTTGCTTAACCACTTGAGGACCACAGTCTTTTCACCCCTTAAGGACCAGGCACTTTTTTTCCATTCAGACCACTGCAGCTGTCACGGTTTATTGCTCGGTCATACAACCTACCACCTAAATGAATTTTACCTCCTTTTCTTGTCACTAATACAGCTTTCTTTTGGTGCTATTTGATTGCTGCTGAGAGTTTTACTTTTTATTATATTCATCAAAAAAGACATAAATTTTGTCAAAAAAAATGACTTTTTTAAAGTTCTCTGCTGACCTTTTTCAAATAAAGTAAAATTTCCTATACATTTGAGCGCGAAAGTTATTCTGCTACATGTCTTTGATAAAAAAAAAAAAAAAAACATTCAGTGTGTATTTATTGGATTGGGTAAACGTTATAGCGTTTACAAACTATGCTGCCAAACGTGAATTTTCCCATTTTGAAGCATCTCTGCCTTTTCTAGCCACCTGTCATGTTTCATAAGGGGCTAGAATTCCAGGATAGTATAAATACCCCCCAAATGACCCCATTTTGGAAAGAAGACATCCCAAAGTATTCACTGAGAGGCATGGTGAGTTCATAGAAGATTTTATTTTTTGTCACAAGTTAGCGGAAAATGACACTTTGTGACAAAAAAAAAAAGTTTCCATTTCTTCTAACTTGCGACAAAAAAAAAATGAAATCTGCCACGGACTCACTATGCTCCTCTCTGAATACCTTGAAGTGTCTACTTTCCAAAATGGGGTCATTTGTGGGGTGTGTTCACTGTCCTGGCATTTTGTGGGGTGCCTAATTGTAAGCATCCCTGTAAAGCCTAAAGATGCTCATTGGACTTTGGGCCCCTTAGCGCAGTTAGGCTGCAAAAAAGTGCCACACATGTGGTATTGCCGTACTCAGGAGAAGTAGTATAATGTGTTTTGGGGTGTATTTTTACACATACCCATGCTTTGTGGGAGAAATATCTCTGTAAATGACAATTTTTTATTTTTTTTTACACACAATTGTCTATTTACAGAGAGATTTCTCCCACTCAGCATGGGTATGTGTAAAATACACCCCAAAACACATTATACTACTTCTCCTGAGTACGGCGATACCACATGTGTGGCACTTTTTTGCACCCTAACTGCGCTGAGGGGCCCAAAGTTCAATGAATACCATTTAGGATTTCACAGGTCATTTTGCGACATTTGGTTTCAAGACTACTCCTCACGGTTTAAGGCCCCTAAAATGCCAGGGCAGTATAGGAACCCCACAAATGACCCCATTTTAGAAAGAAGACACCCCAAGGTATTCTGTTAGAAGTATGGTGAGTTCATAGAAGATTTTTTTTTTTTTTGTCACAAGTTAGCGGAAATTGATTTTAATTGTGTTTTTTCACAAAGTGTCATTTTCCGCTAACTTGTGACAAAAAATAAAATCTTCTATGAACTCACCATATTCCTAACGGAATACCTTTGGGTGTCTTCTTTCTAAAATAGGGTAATTTGTGGGGTTCCTATACTGTCCTGGCATTTTAGGGGCCCTAAACCGTGAGGAGTAGTCTTGAAACCAAATGTCGCAAAATGACCTGTGAAATCCTAAAGGTACTCATTGGACTTTGGGCCCCTTAGCGCATTTAAGGTGCAAAAAAGTGCCACACATGTGGTACCACCGTACTCAGGAGAAGTAGTATAATGTGTTTTGTGGTGTATTTTTACACATACAGATGCTGGGTGGGAGAAATATCTCTTTTTTTTACACACAATTGTCCATTTACAGAGAGATTTCTCCCACCCAGCATGGGTATGTATAAAAATACACCTCAAAACACATTATACTACTTCTCCTGAGTACAGGGATACCACATGTGTGACACTTTTTTGCAACCTAGGTGCGCTAAGGGGCCTAACGTCCTATTCACAGGTCATTTTGAGGCATTTGGATTCTAGACTACTCCTCACGGTTTAGGGCCCCTAAAATGCCAGGGCAGTATAGGAACCCTACAAGTGACCCCATTTTAGAAAGAAGACACCCCAAGTTATTCTGTTAGGAGTATGGTGAGTTCATAGAAGATTTTTTTTTTGTCACAAGTTAGCGGAAAATTACACTTTGTGAAAAAAAAAACAATACAAATCAATTTCCACTAACTTGTGACAAAAAATAAAATCTTCTATGAACTCATCATACACCTAACAGAATACCTTGGGGTGTCTTCTTTCTAAAATGGGGTCACTTGTGGGGTTCCTATACTGCCCTGGCATTTTAGGGGCCCTAAACCGTGAGGAGTAGTCTGGAAACCAAATGCCGCAAAATTACCCTTGAAATCCTAAAGGTACTCATTGGACTTTGGGCCCCTTAGCGCAGTTAGGGTGCAAAAAAGTGTCACACATGTGGTATCGCCATACTCAGGAGAAGTAGTATAATATGTTTTGTGGTGTATTTTTACATATAACCATGCTGGGTGGGAGAAATATCTCTGTAAATGACACGTTTTTGATTTTTTTTTTAAACACAATTGTCCATTTACAGAGAGATTTCTCCCACCCAGCATGGGTATGTGTAAAAATACGCCACAAAACACATTATACTACTTCTCCTGAGTACGGCGATACCACGTGTGACACTTTTTTGCAGCCTAGGTGCGCTAAGGGGCCCAACGTCCTATTCACTGGTCATTTTGAGACATTTGTTTTCTAGACTACTCCTCACGGTTTAGGGCCCCTAAAATGCCAGGGCAGTATAGGAACCCCACAAGTGACCCCATTTTAGAAATAAGACACCCCAAGGTATTCCGTTAGGTGTATGGAGAGTTTATAGAAGATTTTATTTTTTGTCACAAGTTAGTGAAAAATGACACTTTGTGAAAAAAACAATAAAAATCAATTTCCGCTAACTGTTGAAAAAATAAAATCTTCTATGAACTCGTCATACACCTAACAGAATACCTTGGGGTGTCATTTTTCTAAAATGGGGTCACTTGTGGGGTTCCTATACTGTCCTGGCATTTTACAGGCCCAAAACCGTGAGTAGTCTGGAAACCAAATTTCTCAAAATGACTGTTCAGGGGTATAAGCATCTGCAAATTTTGATGACAGGTGGTCTATGAGGGGGCACATTTTGTGGAACCGGTCATAAGCAGGGTGGCCTCTTAGATGACAGGTTGTATTGGGCCTGATCTGATGGATAGGAGTGCTAGGGGGGTGACAGGAGGTGATTGATGGGTGTCTCGGGGTGGTTAGAGGGGAAAATAGATGCAATCAATGCACTGGGGAGGTGATCGAAAGGGGGTCTGAGGGTTTGGCCGAGTGATCAAGAGCCCACACGGGTCAAATTAGGGCCTGATCTGATGGGTAGGTGTGCTAGGGGGTGACAGGTGGTGACAGGAGGTGATTGATGGGTGTCTCAAGGTGTGATTAGAGGGGGGAAATAGATGCAAGCAATGCACTGGCGAGGTGATCAGGGCTGGGGTCTGAGGGCGTTCTGAGGGTGTGGGTGGGTGATTGGGTGCCCTAGGGGCAGATAGGGGTCTAACCTGATGGGTATCAGTGGGTGATTAGATGGCAGAACAGATGTAAACAATGCACTTTGGAGGTGATCTGAGGGTAGGTCTGGGGCAATCTGATGGTGTGGGTGGGTGATCAGATTGCCCGCAAGGGGCAGGTTAGGGGCTGATTGATGGGTGGCAGTGACAGGGGGTGATTGATGGGTGGCAGTGACAGGGGGTGATTGATGGGTGATTGATAGGTGATTGACAGGTGATTAGTGGGTTATTACAGGGAAGAACTGAAGTAAATAATGCACTGGCGAATTGATAAGGGGGGGGGGGGGTCTGAGGGCAATCTGAGCATGTGGGCAGGTGATTGGGTGCCCGCAAGGGGCAGATTATGGTCTAATCTGATGGGTAACAGTGACAGGTGGTGATAGGGGGTGGTTGATGGGTAATTAGTGGGTGTTTAGGGTAGAGATCAGATGTAAACACTGCACTTGGGAGGTGATCTGACGTCGGATCTGCGGGCGATCTATTGGTGTAGGTGTGTGATCAGATTGCCCGCAAGGGGCAGGTTAGGGGCTGATTGATGGGTGGCAGTGACAGGGAGTGATTGATGTGTGCCAGTGACAGGGGGTGATTGACAGGTGATCAGTGGGTTATTACAGGTAAGAACGGATGTAAATAATGCACTGGCGAATTGATAAGGGGGGTCTGAGGGCAATCTGAGCGTGTGGGCGGGTGCCCGCAAGGGGCAGATTAGGGTCTAATCTGATGGGTAACAGTGACAGGTGGTGATAGGGGGTGATTGATGGGTAATTAGTGGATGTTTAGAGTAAAGAACAGATGTAAACACTGCACTTGGGAGGTGATCTGATGTCGGATTTGCGGGCGATTTATTGGTGTGGGTGGGTGATCAGATTGCCCGCAAGGGGCAGGTTAGGGGCTGATTGATGGGTGGCAGTGACAGGGGGTGATTGATGGGTGATTGACAGGTGATCAGTGGGTTATTACAGGGGGGATAGAGGCATACAATACACGGGGGGGGGGGGGTCTGGGGAGAATCTGAGGGGTGGGGGTGATCAGGAGGGAGCAGGGGGCAGTTTAGGGTTAAAAAAAATAGCGTTGACAGAAAGTGACAGGGAGTGATTGATGGGTGATTAGGGGGGTGATTGGGTGCTAACAGTGGTCTGGAGGGTGGGCAGGGGGGGGTCTAAGGGGTGCTGTGGGCGATCAGGGGGCAGGGGGGGGGGAATCAGTGTGCTTGGGTGCGACATAGGGTGGCTGCAGCCTGCCATGGTGGTCCCTCGGACAGTGGGACCACCAGGGCAGGAGGCAGCCTGTATAATAGGCTTTGTATACATTACAAAGCCTATTATACACATCCATGGCGGCAATCGGGCAGCTAGTAACCCGCCGGAGCCAGTCGCCGGCGGCTGATCGTGTCACGAATGACGCGATCGCCGCATAACCACGCCTGCCTCCGCCGATGGGCGTATTGCGGTCGTTTAGGCCCAGTCTTTGCCGCTGGGGGCGGTCGGCAAGTGGTTAATTTAATTAAATATAGCCGACGGCAATGTAATAGATGAAGCTGCCGGCTTTCGCACTGCCTCTCTCCTCCTCCCCTCTCTCTCCCCTCCCCGCCTCCCATACAATAAGTAGCAGCCGGGGACATGCAGCCGGAGAGTCGTTCGTCGCAGCAGGGCAGCAGAGCGGGGACGCTGCAGACATTGCTTCTGCCAGCACCCGCTCTGCAGGAACTGCAGGATTCCCCTGCCGCGACGAACGACTCTCGGGACACGCGTGTCCCCGCAGGCTGCTACTTATTGTATGGGAGGCGGGGAGAGGAGAGAGAGAGGGGGAGGGAGAGGAGAGAGGCAGTGCGAAAGCCGGCGGCTTCATCTATTACATTGCCGCCGGCTATATTTAATTAAATTAAGCAAGTTGTAATAAATTTGGCCGCAGCGAGACGGCGTAAACATAACATTTCTAACATTGGCCACACTTCGGGTTCTGGCTGTAACATATACAACATGCTATACAATAACGTGCACAGTCCTTGTTACTTTTCTTGAAACAAATAAAGAGGAGAAATTGGAAGCTGGATAGAGGAAAAATGCCTTCATATCTTTACTTGTAATTATACTTTATTATATGGTTTTATATGAAGATATGTTAGTAGTAATCAAAATGAAGAAACTACTATCGCGAAAAAAGTAGGCAGTTAAAAAATATGACAGATGACAGGTTTTGGGCCAGTCCATCTTTTTAAGGGGGATTCTCAGGGCTTTCTTTGTTTTCAACAGCATTTCCTGAACAACAGTTGCAAAATCTAACTGACATAATAGTGTGCAAGTGATTAGGGAGGCCGGCTGGTATCTTGCTATTTTGGCAGTTAAACTGCTGTTCAGGAAATGCTGTTGAAAACAAAGAAAGCCCTGAGAATCCCGCTTAAAAAAATGGACTGGCCCAAAACCTGTCATCTGTCACATTTTTTAACTGCCTACTTTTTTCGTGATAGTGGTCCTTTAAAACAAGTCTGTACTGCTTAACTATGCTATATTACATCCAGGCACAAACATACATGTTTATGTTTAGTCATGTTTGAAATCACATCTCATGTCTGGTAGGAATGTTGCATGTTTCAGAATTGGTTTATATACCCAGAAGAAATATTCATGAAATATTGGCAACTGGTGGCAACGAAGGTGGGTTTAAATTTGATTGGTCAATTTTCAAGCTTTATATATTTGTATACACACTTTGAATAGTCCTGTACCAACTCGGAATTATTTGCATCTCAATGACCATCCCTATTCCTACAGCTTGGCACATACATTCAATTTTGATTGACTAGTTACTGCTCAATTTTACCACCTGCATGTAGGATGGGAACCAACATACAGTACTTTGAATACCTTGAACAGGTAAGCTCTTATACTACATGGTAGTGATAAAATTAGCCTAAGATTTGTTTATTAAAAATTGGATGTGTGTACCAGGCCTTAACCATTAGGAAGTACTTGGGTAATGCCCTCAGTGCTCCAATGTTGGCCCACTAATGATGGACATACACTATTCAATTATCACCCAATATCAATATTTACTTTATTAAGTATTTATATATATATTATGATTAATATAACAATTCATTACTTTATGATTAACTAAAGACCAATATTATTGTAGCTCAATCGATTTTACCCCTTAATATCGATTGGAAGACAGGATTTATCAATCATAATATTGATTGTGGCAAGGTTCACAGTGGGACATTATTGTCGCGCGTTATAAGACTGCCTCGCGTTATAAAGTCTTATAACGCTGCTTACCGCACTGCAATAATAAGTGTATGTGCCGTTCACAGTGCGATGTTAGCCGTGCGGTGTAACCTGTTGCGTTATGGTAACGCACTGCTGCAGTGCGTTACATTTAAATAAACATGTCAGCAGATACAGGGAAGCATATTTTTCATTGCCTGTATCCTTCACTACACCTATTGTATGCGACAGGTGAAAATGTGAATAATGACTTATTGTTTTTTTGTAATTCTGCGTTGCGCCGTTAACGTCGCACTACCATGCAAAAAAAAAAAATTGTACATTGTGTGGCCAGCTCAAAGCAAACCTGTGATGTAATGAACAAAAAAAAGTTAGATACTCACTTTCATAAAGGGAAGTCTCTAGGCCTAAGGCAAGGCCCACAGTGGTCGGTTGCATAACGCATGCATTATGAGTGTGAACTGCAATGGAGACTAGACATAGATTTTAACCTCCCTGGCGGTGCATTTCTGTCTGAAATTAAGAGTCTAAAGCTGTACATTTTATTTCATGAATTTTAGGCCTCCAATTCTTAAGTCTTAACTCGCCAAAATATATCAGAATAAAAGTCTGGTAAATATTCTGCATATAAGTAAAAGGCTGGAACACAAAATTGTTGAAATAAATGTATCAATAAATTGAAAGAATAGCAAAACTTTACAAATAAGGCACTAGATTATAAGATAGTATGAACATACAGTACAGTATATACCTAATACACCTCCTGCGTGTGGTATAACGTAAAACAGGTAACGGCCCACAAGGTGACATCACAATCGGGGCAGTAGAATCGTAATTCTTTTCTGACTTTTTTCCCCCTTCACATCAGTCTTGCTGCAGCATACAGCACATGTCCTGGTTAGGGCATTTTTGGGGGAGTTGGTGGAATGTGTTCCAAGAAGTGATGGCCAGTGAGGCGCTCCGGGTTCACTACATAGGAGGCACGACGCCCAACTCCGGTATCTACTGCAGTCTGGTATTTCAGGCAGATGCATTCACACATCTTCCAGATGAAGTCAGCGTGTGTTGGTGGCTGGTTGGTGTAATGGTTAAGGGCTCTGCCTCTGACGCAGGAGACCAGGGTTCGAATCTTGGCTCTGCCTGTTCAGTAAGCCAGCACCTATTCAGTAGGAGACCTTTGGCAAGTCTCCCTAACACTGCTACTGCCTATAGAGCGCGCCCTAGTGGCTGCTGCTCCGGCGCTTTGAGTCCGCCAGGAGAAAAGCGCAATATAAATGTTATTTGTCTTGTCTTGTCTTGTGTTACTGGCCAGTCGCTCGCTGGTTGTGAAGGATGTGGGCGTTCCATATGCTTTGCTCCAGGAGGTAACTTTTTGTAATGTTTTTTATTGTTGCTTCCTGATGGCAGGATATAAAGTAAGGCCCCATTCACACTAGAGCGTTTTGATTTCTATGACCCTATGGGCGATTTGCAGTAATTGCCGCAAATCACCCAAAAACAGGCAAAAACGCAAATGCGTCGCCTGCACCATTTTCAGGCGATTTCCCAGCGATCGCGTTTCAGTGCTATAGAAGCCGCAGTGTTCAGTAATTACTCTGCATTTCGAAGTGTGAATGGGGCCTTACCGCCTGGTTGGCTCTGTCTACACCACCCATGGTGCTGTTGTAATCCACCATGACCTGAGGTTTTTCAATGTCTTTTCCTCCTCTCGTTCTGGCGGTGACAGTTGAGGTTTCGTGGACTGTGCTGAGGAGACACGCATCTCTTTTCTCACACCAACAGAGAGCTAACATTTTCCTGTTTTGCCAAGCAACTATGTCCGCCGTTTTCAGCTTCTGCTTGGCAAATGCTGATGGCATCTCCAACCTGTTAGGCCTGATGGTGCTGTAGGCATCAGTCTTATGCTTGATCAGGAACTCAATCAGTTCAAGGGAGCTGTAGAAATTGTTCGTGGTGACACAATAGCCTTCGTCCAGTAAAGGCTCAACGAGGGACAGTACAGAGGGTGTCGCCACTCTATAGTCGCTGAACCTGGGGTTAAACTTGGTTCCTTTTACAATATAGTGTTCCAAATGTACCTGGTTGCCGACTCAGATAGCATGTATGATTTTATGCCAAAGCGGGCCCGCTTGGATGCTATGTATTGGATCCAACTCAGCCTCCCCTTATAGGCCATCAGACTCTCATCCATGCTTATGTCCCTCTGTGGTACATAAGTGGTCCGGAAGTTGTCAACCACCATCTGATAGACTTCCCAGGTTTTTTTTTGTGTTGGCGCAGGCTGGGTGGATTCCTTGAAGGTGTCATTGTTGGCAAAGTGCAAGAACTTCTTGATAAGGCTAAATCGGTATTCGGAGATCACCGTTCCGAAGAAAGGGTTTGCAATGATCTTATTGGTGGTCCAATACCATTTCTGCAGGGGCTTCTCCACCACTCCCTGCAGAATAATTAGGCCCAAAAACAACCAAATGTCATGTTTGGTGACCGGCTCCCATGTCCTGCTCTTTGAAAAGCGCCCTTGTGGAGCAGCCAGTTGTTGGGTGGCATAGCGGTTAGTCACCTCCACTATCTTTTCAATAACTGCGTATGTGAAGAAGAACTGCAGGTAGGCCAGAGGTTGTGCTCGCATTCTATCTTCAGGCCAGGCTCCCCAGTAAAAAGGAAATGTGGGGACGGTGGCGGAGCCTGAGAAGGGTCTATGGGGCACCAAACGCAGCCATCACTGACCTCAGTGGTGATGGAGTCACTGTCACTACCTGGGTCAGATGACAGATCTCTAGGTGCGTCACTGTCACTAGAGTGCGCCAGTGACTGCTGATCGCTGTCCTCCACCTGCACCAGCACTTCCGCAGTGAGATGTCTTCTGGAGGTTGACAGGCAGGCAGAGGTCAGTGCAAACAGCAGGCAGGGAGTTGTCAAATCCAGGCAGAGGTCAGTACTGGTAGCAGGCAAAGCGTAGTCAAAATCCAGGCAAAAATCGGCATACGGTGGGCAGTAAAATAGATCAGCAGATCAGTAATACAGATCATACAGATCAAAGCACTAAAGGCTTGTACACACATGCGACTATAGTCGTTTGAAACAATCGTTCCCCGACCGTTCCAAACGACGATCGTTACAAAAAAAGAGCATACGACTATTAAATAGAACGACGAACGACGGTAGTCGTCAGGAACGAAAATACCAACCGGACGGATTTTGATCTGCCGAAGATCATTCACAAAACGTATGTGTGTATGCATATCGTTCTAAAACGATCGTTCCCAAACTGCAGCGCATGCTCACAAGCCTTTTGGACTATTTTCCTTTATTAACCATTTACCGCCATCCTAACGTATTAAAACGTCATGCTTACCGCTATTAACAGCAACATGACGTTTTAATACGTCGCGCATTCCCGCCGTGTGTCCGCCGCTACCGCCGCCATTACCGTCGGGATCCCGTGCTGGGCGATTGGGGAAGAGGACCGAACAGTCCTCTACCCAATCGCAGTGCCTGGAGTGAATGGACGTGACCGCGAACAGCGGCTACGTCCATTCACATAAACAGGAAATGTAACAGTTTAATAAAGTGTAAAAAAAAAAAAAAGTAAACACGTCCAATGAGTGCCATCTTGTGGCCAAAAAGTATATTACACCTACAAAATACATACATTTTCAAGTATATACACATCATTAATAAAATTACACTTCCAACCCTCCCCCCCAAAAAAAACACTTGTAACAAAAAAAAATCAGCTTAAAAAAAATAAATAAATAGTTGCCTTAGGGACTCAGCTTTTTTTATTCTATATTTTATGGGGGAAAATTAATTTTAATTTATTACATAGGGGCTTGTAATTATGGCCAGAACAAACAGAAAAATAACCACTTATATTTCAAAATAATATACTGTCGCCATACATTGTGGTAGGGACATAATCTAAATGGTTTAATTATCGGGACCACTGGGCAAATAAAACGTGTTTGTTTTATCCACAGGAGAATGTTTAATTTTAAAACTATAAAGGCTGAACACTGAGAAATAATGATTTTTTTTCTTTTTTTTCTGTTTTTCTCATTAAAATGCATTTAGAATAAAAAAATTCTTAGCAAAATGTACTATCCACAGAAAGCCTAATTGGTGGCGAAAAAAACGAGGTATAGATCATTTTCTTGTGATAAGGAGTAATAAAGTTATTAGGGAATAAAAGGGAGGAGTGCTGACAACTGAAAATTGCTCTGGTCCGTTAGGATAAAAACCCTTGGGGGTGAACTGGTTAAAAATGATGTGTGTGTGTGTGTGTGTGTGTGTGTGTGTGTGTGTGTGTGTGTGTGTGTATGTTGGTATGTTTATTTGTAGTGTATGCGTGTGTGTGTGTGTAAGTTGGTATGTTTATTTGTAGTGTATGCGTATGTGTGTAGATGTGAGTCTGCGATGTTTACATACATACATGTGTATATATATCTTTATGTATATATATATATATATATATATATATATATATAGATAGATAGATAGATAGATAGATAGATAGATAGATAGATAGATAGATAGATATATCTATATATATATATATCTGTGTGTATATATATATATATATATATATATATATATATATATATATATATATATATATATATATATAATTTATTTTTATGTGTGTGTGTGTGTGTGTGTATATATAGATATCTAGACAAAGAGATAGAGGGAGAGAGAGAATAATGTATATATAAAATATAGCTATGACATCACTTCCTCTAATCTACTGAACGAACGTGCGTTTGGCGAACGAACAATACGCAACTTCCTATAATCTACGGGGCCATTTGCAGTGACGTTCGTTCCGGGTTACTAAACGATCGTATACATTTGCATACATACAGCCCCTTACCTTTACGTAACATCCGTGATCGTTTGTAAACAAACGATCTTATCGTTTACAGCTTTTCCTTGCCATATCTAACGACCATTTCTCCAACCATATGCAAGTGATCGTTCATTGTTTGTTACGAACGATCGTTATCGTATGTGTATACGTGGCTTTAGCTTAGCCGTAGCCAGGAAGCAAATGGCAACATTGCATTGGATACAAATCCCGTTGTATCCAATACCAGTGGCGTAGCTAAGGAGCTGTGGAACCCGATGCAAGTTTTACAATGGGGCCCCCCAAGCACTCCATACATAACAATTGATACAGCGCACCGTGTCAGAGGTGCAAGAAGGGAATAGGGAACAGTTTGTTAATGATTACCACTATTCAAAGTATCTATAGAAGTGATTATTATGAGCACAGGACCAATAGAGAGCTAATACTGTAGTTGAGAGAGGGCCCTTCGGGGCCCCTCTGGCCCAAGGGCCCCGATGCGGTTGCAACCTCTGCAACTGCTGTTGCTATGCACCTGTCCAATACAATGCTAATTTGGGCCAATCAGATAATTTTATTTATTTTGTTTTTATTCACCTCCCTCTCCCGTGACCCCACGCCGCCCCCTGAGGTAACGCCACACACCGCCGCTCCGCAAACCTGATTGGCTGCTAGGTCCCCAGAAGAAAAGGTAACGGAGATCCTGGTGGCCGGGTGGAGAAGCCTGGGTCCCGCTGGCAAGCGCTGTTTGCGCACAGGACCCAGGAACAAAGAGCACGCAGCGGTTAGAGGTAACTTATCGCTATCAGCATGTGTCTCTCAGCCTGAGCTCAGCTCGTGAATACCACCAGGGGGGTTAATGCAAAGCCTGCATGTAGCGAGTTAGAATAACTGGATCCGTTACAACGCAGTACTGTGAACGGGCCCATAGAATTGTATTAGCACTGTGAACTAGGCCTCGGTCCTCTTACCCACTTACTAGGATTTCCACTGCGTTTTCAGGAACACAATGCCACACGATCTGCAGGGACATCAGAAGTTCATAGACTGCACATGCATTGCGATTCACTATATGGTTTATAATGAAAATATGCATCCATATGCATTACAGAAATCACATGCAAAATGTGCTTTCTGATGGCACTTCCATTATCTTATGCGCTCAAGTAGGGAAGGAGTCTAAGGTTGCTTTCACACCTTGCTCTCACGCATTTTTCCATATTTGTGATTTTTCTAATGTTATTCTTTTTTTTTAATGTTGTGTTTTAATGTTAATTTTCACTTTCCATGCACTTCAATTGCACCCAAATGTCAATCACGGGTGGCAGATGGGATGCTGAACTGTTAATTTGCTGTGGAAAAGAGGCCTTACAAAAGCGCTGCTGGTGGGTCCTGACTGAGCCTTAGGCCTTGTTCAGACTATACGTGTTGCCGTGTACATTGCAGCATAGCAAATGGTGTTGCGACATGCAAGAACATCAGAAGTGCATAAACAGCACTTCTGATGTTCAGATTATATGCGCTGCACACTAGCTCACTGCTGCACGCATTTTTTGCAAAGTGCAGCGCTGATCCCATTCTATTTAATGAATGGAAACAGCAGCGCAACACACGGCAACGTACATGGCGTGCACTTGTGTTCCAAACGCACGTCCATCTGCATTGCCTAATGTGAATCAACACAGAACCTGATTTCTCAGACAAATCACAAATATTTTCCCTTCTTTAGGGGATAAAACTTAACATTTATTGTTCACATCTAAAATAGTACTGGTTACTGTCAAAAAAGATACTATAGAGAAAACGGACTAGTAGTTTTTAGTATATGTAGAGTAAATCTCAGCTACTTCAGTTTACTAGTCACATTAATAACTAAATACACATACCCTCCACCATAACTAACTACCCAACATGTTTCACTTCCTAACTGGAAGCTTTTTCAAGGGAAAAAGTGCAGTGCAAAAGTGCATATAGTGCCAAGGTGCATTATAAAGTCATTAAAATCAACACATTATATAAGTAACGTAGCGTGTAGGCCTCTGACAGTAGTGAGGCTACTGTCAGAGGCCTACACGCTACGTCACTTATATAATGTGTTGATTTTAATGACTTTATAATGCACCTTGGCACTATATGCACTTTTGCACTGCACTTTTTCCCTTGAAAAAGCTTCCAGTTAGGAAGTGAAACATGTTGGGTAGTTAGTTATGGTGGAGGGTATGTGTATTTAGTTATTAATGTGACTAGTAAGCTGAAGTAGCTGAGATTTACTCTACATATACTAAAAACTACTAGTCCGTTTTCTCTATAGTAACTTTTTTGACAGTAACCAGTACTATTTTAGATGTAAACAACAAATGTTAAGTTTTATCGGTACTTATCTGTTAGCCGGGGCGCATCCTCTAGGTGGCGACAAAACTCCACCAGAGTTACATCTTTCCCTACTATCCATGTCGGCCTGGAGGGGGAATAGTAATTAGCGCCACCTGCCGGATGCGCCCGGCTAACGGATAAGTACCGTTTTATCCCCTAAAGGAGGGAAAATATTTGTGATTTGCCTAATGTGACCAAGCTTTGAGGCCTGGAACCCACTACAAAACGCTTTCGCTAATCGCAATCGCTAGCATTTTGTATGAGCAGTTTGTAAGCGATTTCATGAGCGTTTTAGGGAGCGCTTTTAAAAAGTGTATCAATTTGCCAGCGGTTGTGTAGCGATTAGCGTTTAAAGTCTGATTGGTCCTTTCAATTAATTTTAATTTTGTTACAGTGTGCAGTAACTTCAAAACACTTGCAAAATCGCTCAGTGCAGGTTTTGATGAGCGATTACGCCAGGGATTACATACTTAACATTAAAGTGCTAACGCTCCCAAAATTCTGCATGTCCTGCGTTTGCGATTTTCGGAATCGCAATTGCTCCAGTGGAAGTTGCCCCATCCATTTACATTAGCTGAGCGTTTTTACAAAATGCTAGTGTTTTCAAACGCTCAAAAAATCGCTCTTGTGGGTTCCAGCCCTGAAAGAGAAAACCAGAGCTCTGAGTCCAGCCAAGGAAGAGACCACCTGGGCAAGTTTTTCTGCCAGTGGGTGATTACACACAGGTGTGCTGTTTAGGTCAGCAGGTCTGAGAGAGGCAGAGCTCTATTGTGATCAGTCAGTCACTCAAGGCTCATAGGAAATGAGCTCTGCACTGGTTGCAATCCTGAAAATCAACTGTAAGTAGCCTTGTTTTACTTAACTTTAACGTTATGTTAGTCAGACAGACACTAGAAAGTGTAATACATAGCAGCTATATGACTGATGTTTATTTTGTATTTTGTTAATCGCTTTGGCCAACTTACAAATAAATGGTAGTCAGCAGCCTGATTATTACAACTGCCCCAGCATGCCTGTTTCTGTCACACTGTTTCCTGGTGAGTGTGTGCAGTGCACAAGAGTAATGGCCAGTTCACACTGACATGAAAACAGTGGAAGTAAGTGAACTGGATCCTAATGGATGTGAACAGATCCCATTTTAATCAATACGATCTGTTCGGATTTCTCCGTTTCAACAGATATGCTCAACACGTTCAGCCGAACAGGGCGCAAGTTTGGGGTGGCTGTGATAAATGCGGATCGATGAATGAGTTGATGCAAGGTTATGCAAATTCTGTATGCAAATATATGTAGCTTGAAATAGATCAATAAAATTTGGCACTAGTATGGTTGTGGTGACCCAGATGGTTACCTCATAGGGAAAAGTTCTTGGTGCAAGTTTACTTGCAGTGAGCCAGCAAGAAAAAGTATCACATTTTTCTTGCGTTCGTATGGTGTTTTGTTGTTTGGGGGGCTTTCGTTTTGATGGCAGATCTGATGTTGGGGGGGGGAGGGGTTGTTTTGTTTTTTTGTGTGTAATGTGGGATTTGTGTTTCAATAGCAATGCAAAAAGAATTGCATAAAAATGACTTAGTCTGTATGCAAAAATTGTGCATGTTTTTAAAGTTAGATTAATTTTCTTGTAAAATATCTTCATTGGTATCCACAGAAAAAAAATTGTAAAATGAAAATACATGTACATTCAAAAATCACAAAAAATGTGCACGCAAGTTCCTACAAAAAATTCCCCAAAAATGTGCAAAAGTGTGTGTGTGTGTGTGTGTGCTCATTTAGTATGTGGAGAGCTCATTTAGGGCCTGTCTCTTTCTGCACAGGAAAGCAGAGAACCAGTGGCATAGCTAGAGATTATGGGGCCCCCATAGCAAACTTTCATGGGGCCATCAGATGTAGGTACTCTTGAGTAATGCCGCCTGCCCCAACCCTATGGATACGGGTGCAATGGGCAATTTACATTCTCATGCTATCTTCACTGCGATAGTGCATGGGCACTGAAACAAAAGTGAGAGGGAGGAGGAACATAAAGTTAATAGTGAAAACATCATAGTGAAAACATCAAGTATTACTCCAGGTCCCCATAGCAGCTGCTAAGGATATTGCTATGGCCCTGCTGAGAACCAATGTTAATCAGTGGGCTAGTTCACACTTGAATGCATTTTACACATGCAAAAAACAATTTACAACAATGCAAAACTGTAAGACAACTCATGAAGAAAGACTAACTGAAGACAGGCCCTTAGGCTGGGTTCACACATACTGTACGCCAGAAGAAAAATGTGTTCAGTTCCAGTCCTGACCAACTTTCAGTTTTCATCTGTTTTACAGGACAGGAACGAACAAAACCGTTAACCGCACACCACAGCATCCCCGCCTAATAGACCGCCGCATCTCTGGCGTGGTAGTCCTTACCAAGTTGTCAGAGAGCACTCAGAACCAGTTTGTATAGCTGAGACTTGCACTCCAGTGGACGAGCCTGACTTAACGTGACTGCTCTGGCAGGTTCAGATTGGCTACTTCAGTGACTGCTGCAGGCTGTATTGATTAATGTGGCATCTGTGCAGACTCTTGGAGATAATGTTGGCAAGAGTGGGTATGGGGAGGCCTGACAAATCAGGTGCCTGGTCACTTATGTCACTGTCCGTTATGATGCACCACACAATGCATTACCACATTTAGCAGTGCAAAAAACAGCGAATTTACCGCACAGTTTGCAGTGTATCAATTCACTATGGTGGTTACCGCATGGAAAATTAAAATTACTGTTTTTTGCAGTTAATATGGTAGTTATTGTCCATTCACAACGTTTTTTTTATTGCATTTGGTAAAGCAAGAGAAAAGTTTGGTACTTTAGACCAGTGTTCCAAAACCCTGTCCTCAAGGCCCAACAACAGCGCATGCTTTGTGGAAATCCACAGAGGTAGGTAATCAGCTCTGCTGAGACAGTAATTACCTCACCTGTGCATGTTTGTGGTTTCCTGCAAAACATACTGTTGGTGGGCCTTAAGGTCAGGGTTAGGGAACTATTCTTTAAACCAGCCAGAAGCTGACAATAACTGGCAAACAGACATGCAGTAATATTAACAAACAAAGGAGATAGCCAATAGGGGGATCCACCCTTTCTTAGGGCCAGTGCACACCAAAAACCGCTAGCTAAAAGCAAACGCTTAGCGCTTTGTGAAGTGATATTTTTTTAAGGCGATTCTAGGTATGTGCCTAGCGTTTTTCAGAGCATTTTGGTGAAGCGTTAATATTTTGTTACAGTAGAGCTGTAACAGAATAGCTTCTGTAACAAAAACGCTTGGAAAATCGCTCTGATTTAGTGCTTTTCAGAGCGATTTTCCACTTTCCTATACGTAACATTGAGGATGAATCGCCTCAGAAATCAGCAAAAATGCTGCAGCCCCCGAGTTTGCATTTGGGGAAAAAATGAATCGCTCTGGTGTGCACCATCCCTTTGAAATATATTAGCCAAGCGCTTTTCAAGGAGCAGCGTTTTTAGAAACGCTCAGAACCGCTCTTGGTGTGCACCAGCCCTGACTACTTGCTCTATTGGATCTGATGTACTGCGTGGCATGTATTTTGCTCTCTCTCCCCCACAACTTCTGTGTACTTCTCGCTGGTCTTTCCTGGCCCCTCCACCAGGGCCGGTTCAAGTTACAAGTGGGTCCTAGGGCAAAATTAGCCTGGGGGCCCCCCAACAGACACCCCCCTCTGACCAAAAAGCGTCATTGGGGCCCTTTGTTGCAGCCAAATTTCCCTCCTGTGCACCTGAGCTGGCTTCTGACCCTCCCCCAATCACCTCCCAACTTAACTGTGCTCCCTGGGGCCCTGCAGAGTCTATGTCCGTGTAGTTCCTCATCCCCCCACCAGCACAGATGACACTACTCTGCCAAAGACTGTGCAGCGGCGCCATTAAGATGGGGGAGGGACACCTTGGGGGCCCCTACAGGCTCTGGGGCCCTGGGGCAATTGCCTATTTTTTCCTATGGTAGCTCCGGCCCTGCCCTCCACATATGTGCTCCTTGTGTTTCTCTCTCATTCACCATCCTGCCCTCTGGGACCGCACCACACTGTTACCGGATAAATAGCTCCACTAAATAGAACTTGTCCATGGTGGTCTTTCAAGGCCATTTCAGCCTATACTCTAGCATGTGTACAAGTGTCCGCCGAGCTTGTTCAAAGATCTCTACATTACAGCACCCTTCAAGCCTATTTTTCTCCCCTTTACCACATCTGGCAGCAGCTGATTTCTGTCCTCCCCTCCCCATAGCACCAGTGTCATGATATGACATGAGGACTGTCCATAAACAGGGATCAGACATGGAATCCAATGATGAACACTTTATTCTGAAGCATTTGTAAGCAAAATTACATTTGCAGAGTAGCACACAGCTTTCACCTAGCTGTCTCACACCAAACTGACTGTCTCTCCCTCTCTACCAGACAATAAATTAGGATTGTCCACAAACACACCCTTAAATGTAATCCAAGTGATAAGGACAAGGCCAGTCTGCTAACACACAACAGAACAATAGTATATCCCCCACCTGACTCCAGTAAAGGTGCCCATACATTAGAACGAATATGGGCAGATTCGACCAAGAGACAAAGTTATCTCTAATCAAATCTGATTAAAGCTAAATTTGTCTCTAATTGAATCTGCCCATACACTACAGGCCGATTCCCGTCCAATTTCAGCATGAAATCATCAGGGAATCTGCTGAGCCGCTGCGTCCCCCTCGCCGCTGCCCCCAAAATGTATAAATGTATGTTGTGTAGTGCATTTATACATTACCTGTCCTGTAGCAGCTCGCCGGGCCCATCCATCCATCTCGCCGGGTAAGCCGCATACACGCTAGCGGCGCATAGCGGCTGACGTCAGCCGCTCTGCGCCTTAGTGACGTCAGACATAGCGCCGCCGGCATTTATGCGGAACCCGGCGAGATGGACGGAAACCGCGTGGAGGCGGACACCGGACAGGTAATGTATAAATGCACTACATTACATACATTTATACATTGCGGCGGCAGCGGTGGGGGTTTCGTTGTCTCATCGCTCGTTCGCAATTCAGCCGCAGCGCACCCGACCAACCAACCTCAGCCCGACATTTTCCAAAATGCGCGATCGACTGTGCGGCCAATTTCTGTCCCGAAATTGGTCGCTTTGTCGGTCGGGCATGCACTTGGCAGCACCAATTTTCATCCAATTCGATTATAATAATCGAATTGGATTGTCAATTGGTTGGTTGGTCGTTTACTGTATGGCCTCTTTACAAAATCAATGCAGAGTCAAATCACAGCAAACAAACAATGCAGGAACAAAATAAATTAAACAAAAAATACAGTTATTACATATCATACATCACAATCAGTATATGTAACTCTAGTATACGAGTGATGCATCTGTACAGCACTTTTTTCCCACAGTGCTGCACAACAGGACTGAGTACGATCCCGACTGGTGATACTAATAATGTGTGGGTGTGTATGCAGTTTAAGATGCAGAATTTTATGGAATAATAAAGAATTATTGTTCTCCTCAGATTTTTTTTCCAGCCGATTGGAATGAAAAAGTAGCCAGGAGGGGTGCAAGGGGGGAATGCCAGGCAGGAACAACACTGCTTACAGCGTAGGATGAGGAGTAGAGATGGCCATGGCCCGAACAGTTCGCAAGCGAACAGGCCATGGGGAATGACCTTGGGGTCATTTCCGCGTTCGTCATATTATGCATTACTGCACAACCACTTTCCCGGCGGCTGTGCGACCTTGATAGCGTACCCGCAGCCCGGAGTGCTCTGCATATGCACGGTCAAGGATGTGTGACCGCCAGGAAAGGGTCTGTGCAGTAATGTGTAATATGACAAGCGCAGAAATGACCCCAGGGGTCATTCCCCATGGCCTATTCTCTTGCTAACGGTTCGGGCCATCTGTAATGAGGAGATGAGCCAATGACAGTCAGGTGCTCACCAAAATTAGCCGGGTGGGGCACCCAGCTAAAAGAGCCTGGGGAGAACACTGAACTACAATTCCTTGGTAGACTGATTGTATTGCGCATCACTTGGAAATACCATTTTCTGTTTCATCCTAGGCCAGGACCTAATTCCCCCATTTCCTGGGTGCAGGCATGTGTTCAGATTCTGGACCCTGAAGCTAAGTGGAGAAAGAAGATTCTGCTTGGGCTGCATTTCTATGGGATGGATTACTCCGCCCTCGGGGCCTCTGGCGAACACATTCTGGGAAGCAGGTAGGAGAAGCCAAACCGTTTCATCCATCAGCAGCGTGAATATTTGGCAGGCTTTTCAATGAACCACATTCTGTTTGTGTCTTTTTAGTGCGACTTGCTGAATCATTTCATATTGTGTACTCGGGCTTGCTCTGGATTTCAGATTTGGTTCAAACACCGTTATAATGAAGCCTGGCACTGCCATGTTTTTACTGCTTCTGAGAGGTTAAACAAAACAGTCGGCCCTATCTCCTCGCATAGATACATTCAATCTCCTTTAAAGTAATTGTTTTACTTATTTGTATCTCCTAACAAATCAACGTTGCTTTGAATAGAATTTCAAGTAGCGTTTCTTGGTTATCTCCTTGAAAAATTGTCGCTTGAGAATGGCTCTGTAAACGAGGCAGCGGATCTACACTTTGTTTTGCAGTGCTAGTAAGCTTAGCAGCCTTCTCCATTTGTTTTCAGGAATTGCCCATCAGCGCGGTCATTATAAATTGTAACATAAACTGATAATCCGCAATACACACTGTATACACATAGTAAGTGCTCCCCCAGCGCTCGCTAAAATCCCGCTATAAACCTAACAACCTCTTCTATACGTATAGCCTTTTATAAATAGTGTGTCTGGATGCCGAGGATGTTCCGTACGGAAGCCTGTAGCTATTGATAAAGCATTTTCCCTGTTTTATTTTCCTTCCTCAGCTGCCACATTATTAATGCTTCCAATAATACTGCAAAGTATGTGTGCAGATGTAGCCGGCTTTATTTCGGATAATACATTGAGATTTTGTGGGGAATTTTCTGATCTGCCTTGTCCAAGTCCTAATTAAAGGAAAACTGTAATGAAATGAATTTGGAGCATGACTTTTGTTTTGTTTTTGTTTTTTTTTTCTTTTTAGAAAATGTTGTTGCCTTGGTGTTGTACTGATCTTTTTGTTTAAATGAAACCTTTAATGACTAAAAAAAATTACCTGTGGCATCTGCCAGCCCCCTGCAGCCTTGCTGTGCCCGCGCTGTCTCTGAACGATCCCGGGGTCCCCTGCTGTGGCTAAGTTTTATTATGGCAAGTTGACGGCCAGAGCGCCCTGGCCGTGCGTGTGTTTGTTCGCGCACCCCTTGCCGGGAGCATCCTGTGCAGGACTCTCCCGGCGACGGGAGTGCGAACAAGGACACGTGCGGCCAGGGCCACACAGGTGCAATGGCAGTCAACTTGCAAGTCAGCGGGGGACCGGAGGAACGTTCAGAGATGTTCAGGCACAGTGAGGCTACAGGGGGCTGGCAGAAGCCCCAGGTAATTGAAACTTATTTTTTTTGTCATTCCAGGTTATTTTACTTTAAAGGGTTATTTTACTGAAATTCAAAATATATATATAACATACCATTACTGTGCAAGTAATTTTGTAGCTAAGTGCCTTTAAAACATACCTGAAAAAAAAAAATAAATAAAACTACCGTTGAACTTACCTCAATAGATGGAAGGTTCTAGATAGTCCAGAGGCTTCCATCATCTTTTTACCCTCCGGGGTAAATGCGCTGTGACCCTTTCAAAATACTCCTGTAAGGCTTGGTGGTGTATTCTCCACAGTCAGCATGCAACGCATGAGCTGACGTGGAGGAGGTACACACACTAGCACAAGGAAACAGGCTATCCCTAGTATAGTGGAGGGGAGGACTGACTCCAAAAGGAGATTGTGGCGCACAGAGCCGGTGCAGATCCGACAGCCACAAACAATACTTTTGCGATAACGTCTCAGCGCAAGGTAGCGCTGAGCGCATAAACCAGAACTGAGGAGATCAGGACAGGTAGACAGAATGAACGCTTGCTAGCTAGCCGCTACTTAGTGACAGCAAGCGTCCACAACAAGACAGACTGGAATGAGGCAGCCAATGCGTTTGCAGCGATGGCGTGCCTCACAAGGACAGGACAGGATAGTCAGGAAATAGCAGGATCAAGATAGATGAACGTAACACAGACAAAAATACAATAAGTATGTTTTCCTAGCGTATTACAATTACAGCTATCAATTAAACTATTTGTAACGTCTGACTAACATATGTATATATCGGCAATGAACCGATATGACATAAGCAGGAACACTGACTTAGACTGGAGCAATACAGGGAACAGGACTCAGAAGGATTCGCTATCTCTTCGCAGAGATGAACGCAATCCACAAATGGTAACAGAACAGGATTCAGAAGGATTCGTTATCTCTTTGCAGAGATGAACGCAATCCACAAACAGAAACAGGAGCAGGGTAACTACCTCAGCACGGGTGATCACGGTTCGCGCAAACTACCAAAACGTGCTGGAAAACTGACTAACTGAACACAGGATATAAACAGTTCGTGTACGTATATATCAGCGACACTGATGTATCAACGTAACACGAATACAAGGAAAATAATAAACGTGCTGGTATGCATATATATTGGCAATGAACCAATATATGATGCAAAGACCAGCAAAGTATCTTTAGAACAAGAAACACGATCTGGGGCTGAAGCGACAGCAAGGCAGGCTTAAACTGAAGCTATGAAAACCCGAGGAGTCCTGCAGGAAGCAGATCTTTATACTGAGGTCATCCAATGGGAGCAGACATGCAGATTCCCACACAGGTTGAATGATAATCAGTCACAAGCTGACAGCAGGGAAAGGCAGACGAAGCTATGCAGCTTGCATGGAAAGAGATCAGAACTGCCTGAGCTGCAGCACTACTACTTCCAGCAATACCGGCTGCAGCAGCGATCATGACAACTCCCCTTTGTGTATGCGTACAGCCCACGCAGCAGCACAGACCTGCTCATGCAGGGCTTTTTCCTCTGTGTACAAGTCACAAGTCACTTAATGCTACTGTGCAGGTGTGAACCTACTGGCTCCTGTGCAATGCAGCCGTGCTCGTACACAGAGGGGTAGACAGGCAATGACATCACTGTTATTTACAACTGTTTGTGGATAGCTTACAATGGCTAGATTGGAGGGCCACTAGATTACAGTGGCTTGATCTCTGTATGTAGACACCCTAGGTAGAAAATGTTTTTTTTTTTTATTCACTTCAGTAAGGTTTTAGTGCATAACTGTAGTTACACACATTCATACAGTTATTTAATTCACACCTTCTAAAGTCAGAAAAAATGCAAAAAGCAGGACAAGGTCAGCATTGCTCTACATCTCTAACCACCTCCCATCCCTTTTTAACCACTTCACCACTGAGGGGTTTTACCCCCTGACCACCAGAGCAATTTTCACCTTTCAGCGCTCCTTCCATTCATTCGTCTATAACGTTATTATTACTTATCCCAATGAAATGAACTATATCTTGTTTTTTTCGCCACCAATTAGGCTTTCTTTAGGTGGGACATTATGCCAAGAATTATTTTATTCTAAATGTGTTTTAATGGGGAAATAGGAAAAAATGTGGGAAAAAATTATTATTTTTCAGTTTTCGGCCATTATAGTTTTTAAATAAAGCATGCTACTGTAATTAAAACCCATGAAATGTATTAACCCATTTGTCCCGGTTATAAAACCATTTAAATTATGTCCCTATCACAATGTTTGGCGACAATATTTTATTTGGAAATAAAGGTGCATTTTTTTCAGTTTTGCATCCATCCCTAATTACAAGCCCGCAGTTTATAAAGTAACAGTGTTATACCATCTTGACATAAATATTTAAAAAGTTCAGTCCCTAAGGTAACTATTTATGTTTTTTTTTATTGTATTTTTTTTTTTAAATTACAAAAAAAAAATAAAAATTGGGGAGTGTGGGAGGTAATGAGTTAATTTATTGTGTAAATGTAATGTTTGTATATGTAAAATGCTTTTAGGGTGTAGTTTACTATTTGGCCACAAGATGGCCACAGAGTGTTTGTTTACATGCGACCTGTAAGCGTCCAGAAGGACGCTTACAGGAAGCAGTAGGAGGCTGGGAGACTCACAATGATCTCGCTGTTTCTGAAAGAAGCAGCAGATCATTGCGGGGGCTTAGATCAACGAACGGGAATGGATTTTCCCGTTCATTGATCTCCGGGCGAGCGGGCGGCGGCGTGCACGAGCGGCGGGTGCGCGCGCACGAGCGGCGGGAGCGCGGACAGCGGCGGTAGCGCGGAAGGTACGGATTTCTCCGTCCCTGGTTTTTTAGGGGGGAAAAAAGGGATGGAGAAATCCGTACGCGTGGGGGTAAAGTGGTTAACATGGGTAGTATGTAGTATGTTCCTCCTGTTGCTAGGAATAAACACACTGTTTTCAGTGGTCCTACCTCCCTTTCACACACAAGTATCTGTTGTCTGCTTTTGCAGTCATTTGTCTACTATGCAGACGATAAATATTAAACTTCTCCCACATCTGCCATTTTTTTTTTTTTAAACACAGGACACTACCAAACTTGTGCATGCACTGATTATCTCACGTCTAGAGTACTACAACTCTCTGCTCTGTGGCTCACCAGTAGTGTTGATCGAAACAGTGCTCGACACTATTCGTTATTCCCCGAATAATGGGCGGTTCGAGTCGAATACAGCCGAACACCGCATGGTGTTCGTGACGATGTTTGGCCACGCTGCTCGAACTCCTCCCCCCTACTGTGATTGGCCGAGCGTGCACCGAACTTGGCCGAGCAGTCACCCGAACGCGCGGCTTGCGTTCTCATTGGCCGAGCGGGTCACGTGGTTTGGGACTATAAATACCCGAACGCGCGTTATCGACGCCATTTGCTTTGGGGTTTAGCTTTGGGTAGGTAGGAGGGAGCGTCAGCGTAGCGCACTTCCAGCCAGGCCAGCCACAGGTCCCTGGCCCCCAGCCTCACTGCTGACAGTAGCACCCACAGGGCCTCTGCCTCACACAGCACTGCTGCAGCCACAGAGGACAGAGCCTCTGCCTCACCGCTGACAGCAGCACCCAGCCACCCACAGAGCCCCTGCCTCACCACTGCCAGCCAGGCCAGCCACAGGGCCCTATCCTCACCGCTGACCGCACCCACAGGGCCTCTGACTCACCACTACCAGCAGGCACTGCCAGCAGCAGTGTTACACCAAAAGACAGTACTTTCACTGGCAGGTGGGATCAGTTGTCTTCCAAAAAACACACTGTATTGCAAATAATTTTGTCTTAGTGTTGCACCAAAAGACAGTACTGTCAGTGGCAGGTGGGATCAGTTGTCTCCAAAAAAACACACTGTATTGCATTAATTTTGTCTTAGTGTTGCACCAAAAGACAGTACTTTGAGTGGCAGCTGGGATCAGGTGTGTCTCTAAAATAAACACACTTTCTTGCAAATAATTTTGTCTTAGTGTTGAACCAAAAGACAGTACTTTCAGTGTCAGCTGGGATCAGTTGTGCCCATAAAAAACACACTTTATTCGATTTTACTCTTGCTTAGTGTTATATAAAAAATCAGTACGTGATTAGTGTGTTTAGTGCAGGCAGGCAGGTTCAGAGTGCTCACTTGTATTCAGCTAGCCAGTCATACACTGCAGTGGCAGTCTGACTGTCTGTAATTAGTAGCTGAAGTTACATAGTTACATAGTTATTTTGGTTAAAAAAAGACATACGTCCATCGAGTTCAACCAGTATAAAGTACAACACCAGCCTGCTCCCTCACATATCCCTGTTGATCCAGAGGAAGGTGAAAAAACCCTTACAAGGCATGGTCCAATTAGCCCCTAATGGGAAAAATTCCTTCCCGACTCCAGATGGCAATCAGATAAAATCCCTGGATCAACATCACTAGGTAATGCCTAATGATGTTGATCCAGGGATTTTATCTGATTGCCATCTGGAGTCGGGAAGGAATTTTTCCCTTTAGGGGCTAATTGGACCATGCCTTGTAAGGTTTTTTTCGCCTTCCTCTGGATCAACAGAGATATGTGAGGGAGCAGGCTGGTGTTGTACTTTATACTGGTTGAACTCGATGGACGTATGTCTTTTTTTCAACCAAAATAACTATGTAACTATGTAACTTCAGCTACTACTTACAGACAGTCAGACTGCCACTGCAGTTCGTTCACCACGTTTCGTGAGCCCATTATGAGTTCCTCACAGACCTCCACTGTGAGCAGTACTAACAGCAGCAACAGCCAACGCCCCACGCAAGTTATAACATCCACCCTAGCAGCCAGTGGTCAGCAGCAGCCCTCCCTGGACGAGAGCGTTGTGTCCCTCGATCCGGCACCAGGGCGATTGAGGGCTGCCGTTGAGGAGATGATGGGGTCTGATGTGGTGGAGGAGGATGGAGTCGGGCCAGCATCCCAAGTTAATGTTGAGGATGATGAGGGGTCTGTGTCTGGGGATGTTGGGGTGTCAGAGGTGGTGGGGGGGGGGGGGGTCAAGAGAAGAGTTCTATGATGATGATGATGATGATGATGGGCACCATCTGTATGTGCCTCAGCCCCCGGAAAACATGTTGTATCGTGTGTTTAGGTACTAAAATCTGCGTTCCCACTGCCCGGGTCCACGGATGCATATAATTTTTGGGCAGCACTATCAAGCACCTACCTCTCTGGCTCCTTCTCCTCCACCGCCTCTCCAAACTCTACCTCATCTGGCAGCACTAACTCAGCAATAGGTGCATGGAAGCGGTGCAGCACAGCTGTTGCCATACGTCAGCAGTCCTTATTAAAGCTGATCTGCCTTGGAGATAAGCAGCACACAGGTTCTGAAATTTGGAAGGGAATACAGGAACAGACCCAGCTGTGGCTGGCACCGCTGGATCTGGCTTGAACCAGGCCTGGTTGTGTGTGATAATGGGAGCAATCTCATTAGCGCGTTACAGTTGGCAAAGCTGAGACACATCCCTTGCCTGGCCCACGTTCTGAACCTAGTGGTTCAGCGGTTCCTGAAGACATACCCAGACGTGGCGGATCTTCTGCAGAAGGTGTGACAAGTGTCTAAGCATTTTTCGCAAATCCAGTACCGCTGCAGAGGATGGTCAAGGACTACATGTCAGATGGTGTAGCCGTGTTGAACGATCAGTCAGTCCTCTTTAATCATTGGGTCTTTAACCTCCTGAGCGGTATGGACGAGCTCAGCTCGTCCATCACCGCCGGAGGCTGCCGCTCAGGCCCTGCTGGGCCGATTTTTATCAAATAAAGTGCAGCACACGCAGCCGGCACTTTGCCAGCCGCGTGTGCTGCCTGATCGCCGCCGCTCTGCGGCGATTCGCCGCGAGCAGCGGCGAAAGAGGGCCCCCCTAGCCGCCTGAGCCCTGCGCAGCCGGAACAAAAAGTTCCGGCCAGCGCTAAGGGCTGGATCGGAGGCGGCTGACGTCAGGACGTCGGCTGACGTCCATGACGTCACTCCGCTCGTCGCCATGGCGACGATCTAAGCAAAACAAGGAAGGCCGCTCATTGCGGCCTTCCTTGTTTATTATGGGCGCCGGAGGCGATCGGAAGAACGCCTCCGGAGCGCCCTCTAGTGGGCTTTCATGCAGCCAACTTTCAGTTGGCTGCATGAAATAGTTTTTTTTTAATTAAAAAAAAACCCTCCCGCAGCCTCCCTGGCGATCTCAATAGAACGCCGAGGAGGTTAAGCAAGACACCTGGCACGAACTGGCAATGTACGTAATAGAGGTGCTGGCTTGCCCTGCCGCCAGCGTTATGTCCGAACGTTGTTTCAGTGCTGCCGGAGGCATCGTTACAGATAGGCTTATCCGCCTGTCCACAGCAAATGCAGACCGTCTGACACAAATACAAATGAATAAATCGTGGATTGGAACCGACTTCGCAACACACCCCGACCAAGCACCATGAACATCTGTGCTGGGTTAGCGTTGCCGGTCCCAGATAGGAATAGGAGTGCTTTTCAGGAATATCTCCTTTGTATAATATTTATCAATGCATGGCGGCAAAATGCATTGGTTTAAAGTGAACCTGAGGAGAATTAGCTGGAGGTTGCCGTATTTATTTTCTTTTAAACTATACCAGTTACCTGGCAGCCATAATGATCTATTTGGACGCAGTGGTGTGTGAATTAAACCAGAAAGAAGTATGCAGGTAATCTTGTCAGGTCGGACATTATTGTCAGAAACGCCTGATCTGCTGCATGCTTGTTCAGGGTCTGTGCCTGAACATATTAGAGGCAGAGGATCTGCAGAACAACCAGGCAACTGGTGTTGCTTAAACGGAAATAAATATGGCAGCCTCCATGTCACTCTCACCTCGGGTTCACTTAAGCCTGCATTTTGTCCTCATGTAAGGTCTGGGTTGTGTCACAAAGCGTGGCCTTGTTCTCCTGTACCTCCTCTTCCATCCTGTGTGCTGGGTTAACATTGCCGGTCCTATTGGTAGGACTGCTTTTCAGGAATATCTCATTTCTATTATATATATCGATGCATGGTGACAAAATGCATTGCTTTAAGCATGCATTTTGTCCTTATGCCAGGCCTGGGTTGTGTCACATAGCGTGGCCTTACTCTCCTGTACCCCTTCCATCCTGTGTGCTGGGCTAGCGTTGCCGGTCCCATTGGTACTACGACAGCTTTTCACGATCTCATTTACCCCCCACCCTATTTCCAAGCCATTTTGCAGAAGTTTCCCTCATTTTTTGTGGTTTTCCAGAATATTCAGGTCCCTTTTGACTTCCATTATGTTCGGGATTCGGCACGAATATGCCGAATATCTGGACCATGTTCGGCCGAACAGAACTCGAATATCTGGATGTTCGATCAACACTACTTACCATCTGTTTGGCCCCCCCTACAGTCCACCATGGACTCTGCTGCATGACTCATCTCTCCTCTTCCTTCTCCAGCCCTGTCTCACTGCATCAGTCTATTCACTGGCTGCCAGTTACACAGAGGATACAAGTCAAGATCCTGACTTTTGCTTACAGAGCCCCTTACAACCTAGATAATTTATATAACCTTGTTGGTTACCATCCTAACATGCAATTGCCGTTCTTCCAAGAATTTTATCCTGCCTTTCTCTCTGGTCACCTCTTCTCACTCCCGCTTACAAGACTTTTCTGGATCCTCTTCCCTCTTCTGGAAAATCCTCCCTCAAAGCATCCGCCACTTAACCTTTTCGGATCAACCTATTTCTGCGCGCGGCTCTGAGTGCCGAGCGCCGTAACTGGACGCCCCATAGCAGCAATGTTATGCTGCACGGGGCGCGCAGCGGTAATTCAGGGCTCTGGCGGCTGCCAGACCCCGAATTACATCTCCCTCCGAGTTGCGACAACTCAGAGGGGGAATAGTATTTAACGCTGCCTCGGTGTTTTGTGGCAGCGGTGAAAGCCTTCACTCAGCTCTCACCGCCCCGAACTGAGCGGCGTTGAAATGACATGCACCCCCCTTTTTAGGCCCAACCTGAAAACGTAACTCTTCAGGGAAGCATATTCTCCACATGTTACACTGACCACCATTTTTACCATCTCATACACAGCTTCCCTTCACCTACTGTCCTATTCCTTATACGTTAGACTGTCAGGCCTGTTAGCCAGTGCTCTCTTTCCCCTTCTGTCTCTCAATGCTGTGTATTATGCACATTTGTCTTCCACCCCTCGTACAAATCAGTGGTTGATTTGTTAATTGCATAAGCTGTAATCCACCATTGTCTTGTACTGATAACATATGTGTTGCTTACTTTGCATTTTTATTCCTTGTATTCTTTTGTATAGTGCTACGGAAGATGCTGGCAGTATATAATATAATAATAATAATTGATAAAAATTATTATTATTATTATTAGATGTTTAAAACCTAGCTAATGGCATAAAAATAATCATCATGGCTAGTGCTGACTGGCTCAGTACTGCCCTGCAACTGTTACTTGCTCCACCCCTATTTTCCATATTGTCGGGTACTTAAAACCTCCCCTGCTGTCTAACATAGGTCTATTGGACCTGAACTTTGGGAAGTTGGAGGAAATACCATGGTTTTGCAATAAGGGAAGAGGGGCACCTGGCAAGAAAATAAGTCATGCATACTTTACTGTATGGAAACTTAAACTGAAGCATAGGTAGAACATTCGAGAAACTATTTTAGAATAAACTGTAGTAGGAGTTAATTAATGTTTTAATACAGTAGATAAGGAAAATGTTTCTTAAAATGAGTGCCGTGTCTTTATATACCGTGAGAAACTCTTTGCTCTGAGGTTTCTGCTCCACCTATTAAGAGAATTCTGCTCCTTGTGAATGTCTACTCCTTGCATTGGGCCATTCATTACAGGAAGCGGAACCCAGAATAATGTGACCCAAATTCCACGTAGACTTTTAAGGTACTTGCTCAGATGATATTTTACTGTAATTCACTGTGTAGCATTTAACTATCATTATGTTTTGATTGATGGCTGAAGATAGATATTGGCAAACAATGAAAGGAGAGAGAACGCACAGTTTCATATACAATGACAAACATCCATTGCTTAGATAAGTAAAGAACTGATTATGATTAAAATTTTAGGACATTAAATATAAATAAGGTAACAGAAGCTTAACTGTATCATTCAGCGGAACAGCATTTCTTTGCATACATTGGAAATGAAATTGAATTGGGGAATATTAATTATTAAAAGTATAGTAATACCAATGTAAAATGTGAAATATTTCCATTTGTGTAGCAGGGTTTTTTTACTTTTGCATTGACATGTCAAAGTGTATTACCATGTCTGTGGAGGCTACAATTTATGTAGATCATGTTCTATCCATAGAATAAGTAGTTTAGACTGGCTTCCTTGTTGTCTCTGAGAAGAAATATTATCCCTCGACTATAATTACGTGGAATTATTCTGTGATCCTGTACAACAAAAAATGCATACTATATAGTTACATAAACCGTTCAACAGTAAAAAAAAAAACATATAAGAAAAGGGAACCTGCTGTTTTGAGCTTACCGCCTATATACTAGGGATGAAAGGATAACAACAACAGAAAGTAGAGGAGGTGACAAGGTGGTAGCATGTGCTTTGGTTGGATTGTTCTCAGAAAGACTCGCTGCTTGCCTGAAGAGTTTTCAAGTTGGGCCTAAAAAATGGTAATTTTGGTTCATTCCTCAAAAGATTGTGGAAAGAAAGACATTTGAGAGAGCTTGTTTGTACGAATGAGAAGAGGTGTCTTTAAAGTGAAAGGAGAATATTGTTATTAGAAAAAGGAGTGCATATAGTTTGGCGTATGGAGTTAAAGGGAACTGAGCATCATTGTAACTTCCAGGGCAGCTCAATCGCAAAATGCATGCTAAAAATGTGGCTCATTTTTTAAAAAACCTTTCATTTTACCTTATCTTTTTTACATTTAAGGGTTAATTATAGGCAGAATCCTTCTACTTCCTGTACTTCCGTCCGGCAAGCCACAGAAGATGGAAGGCAGATAAGGACTTGCCTAATGACACTTCATTGCCCACAAGCTTAGATAAAACAAACCCATTAAGCATCAGGCCCGTTTCCAGGCCCGTGTGGACAGTGCGATGGGCGGAGCGGCAGGTGGATAGGGCAGGGGAGAGCGGGCGGGCATAGCGCTACACCTCACCTTCCTCGATCCAGGCTTCCTCAATCCCCTTCCTCACAGGCATCTGTTGTGTTTATAACAGCGCCCCCTGCGATGATGTAACCGCATGTCATGACAGGGGGCACTGTTATCAACATCGCAACAGACGCCTGGGAGGAAAGAGATTTGAAGAATGGTGCATCGCGAAAGGTGAGTTGTACTGCTATTCCATGCCCCGCTCTCCCCCCTAGCACATGCCTGGCTATACTGCTAACTCCTATGCCTGGCTATACTGCTAGCTCCTATGCCTGGCTATACTGGGAGCACCTATGCCTGGCTATACTGGGAGCACCTATGCCTGGCTATACTGGGAGCACCTATGCCTGGCTATACTAGGAGCACCTATGCCTGGCTATACTGGGAGCACCTATGCCTGGCTATACTGGGAGCACCTATGCCTGGCTATACTGGGAGCACCTATGCCTGGCTATACTGGGAGCACCTATGCCTGGCTATACTGGGAGCACCTATGCCTGGCTATACTGGGAGCACCTATGCCTGGCTATACTGGGAGCACCTATGCCTGGCTATACTGGGAGCACCTATGCCTGGCTATACTGGGAGCACCTATGCCTGGCTATACTGGGAGCACCTATGCCTGGCTATACTGGGAGCACCTATGCCTGGCTATACTGGGAGCACCTATGCCTGGCTATACTGGGAGCACCTGTGCCTGGCTATACTACTAGCTCCTATGCCTGGCTATACTGGGAGCACCTATGCCTGGCTATACTGGGAGCACCTATGCCTGGCTATACTGGGAGCACCTATGCCCGGCTATACTGGGAGCACCTATGCCTGGCTATATTGTGGAAACACATATGCCTGGCTAGCCTGGAAGCACCTAGGCCTGGCTATACCTGGAGCACCTATGCCTGGCTATACTGGCAGCACCTATGCCTGGCTATACTGGCAGCACCTATGCCTGGCTATACTGGTAGCACCTATGTCTGGCTATACTGGCAGCACCTATGCCTGGCTATACTGGCAGCACCTATGCCTGGCTATACTGGCAGCACCTATGCCTGGCTATACTGGCAGCACCTATGCCTGGCTATACTGGCAGCACCTATGCCTGGCTATACTGGCAGCACCTATGCCTGGCTATACTGGCAGCACCTATGCCTGGCTATACTGGCAGCACCTATGCCTGGCTATACTGGCAGCACCTATGCCTGGCTATACTGGCAGCACCTATGCCTGGCTATACTGGCAGCACCTATGCCTGGCTATACTGGCAGCACCTATGCCTGGCTATACTGGCAGCACCTATGCCTGGCTATACTGGCAGCACCTATGCCTGGCTATACTGGCAGCACCTATGCCTGACTATACTGGCAGCACCTATGCCTGGCTATACTTGGGAGCGCCTATGCCTGGCTATACTTGGGAGCTCCTATGCCTGGCTATACTGGCAGCACCTATGCCTGGCTATACTGGCAGCACCTATGCCTGGCTATACTGGCAGCACCTATGCCTGCCTATACTGGCAGCACCTATGCCTGGCTATACTTGGGAGCACCTATGCCTGGCTATACTTGGGAGCTCCTATGCCTGGCTATACTGGCAGCACCTATGCCTGACTATACTGGGAGCACCTATGCCTGACTATACTGGCAGCACCTATGCCTGACTATTCTGGCAGCACCTATGTCTGACTATACTGGGAGCACCTATGCCTGACTATACTGGCAGCACCTATGTCTGACTATACTGGGAGCACCTATGCCTGACTATACTGGCAGCACCTATGCCTGGCTATACTGGCAGCACCTATGCCTGGCTATACTGGCAGCACCTATGCCTGGCTATACTGGCAGCACCTATGCCTGGCTATACTGGCAGCACCTATGCCTGGCTATACTTGGGAGCGCCTATGCCTGGCTATACTTGGGAGCTCCTATGCCTGGCTATACTGGCAGCACCTATGCCTGGCTATACTGGCAGCACCTATGCCTGACTATACTTGGAGCACCTATGCCCGACTATACTGGCAGCACCTATGCCTGACTATACTGGCAGCACCTATGCCT
Source organism: Hyperolius riggenbachi (assembly GCF_040937935.1). NCBI lineage: Eukaryota > Metazoa > Chordata > Amphibia > Anura > Hyperoliidae > Hyperolius > Hyperolius riggenbachi. The sequence goes on from NC_090656.1 coordinate 125,697,764, forward strand.
GACTATACTGGCAGCACCTATGCCTGACTATACTGGCAGCACCTATGCCTGACTATACTGGGAGCACCTATGCCTGACTATACTGGGAGCACCTATGCCTGACTATACTGGCAGCACCTATGTCTGACTATACTGGGAGCACCTATGCCTGACTATACTGGCAGCACCTATGCCTGGCTATACTGGCAGCACCTATGCCTGGCTATACTGGCAGCACCTATGCCTGGCTATACTGGCAGCACCTATGCCTGGCTATACTGGCAGCACCTATGCCTACCTTCCTATATTCCAGGCACTTATAACTGGCTCTGCGGATGGGGGGGGGGCTATTTTTACACCCTCGCCCTGGGTGAAATTTAGCCTAGAAACTGCCCTGTCAAGCATTAGGGAGGGGGATGAGTGGGAAGACTGTGCTTCAAACAGATAACATTAGTCACACTTGATGAATTTCACACCAACCCTGGATAATGGCAGTGAAAAGGGAAGGGGGGGGGGGTTAACTTCTCAAACATGGCAGCCTTTTCAGCTATTTGAACCCAGGGGCTGCTAAGATCTCTTTAAATGCAGTTATGTCCGATGGAGCTAGACTTGTAAGTGAGGATTAGAATCTAGAATTGTGTTCTTTGTGAGATGAGTAGCCAGGCAAGTGACTGACAGAATGGTGAAGCATTAGGGATCTATGAGGGGCGGTGAATGACCTGTTCTTCAGATTTCATTATGACCTGGGAGTAGAGCTGTTGGTTAGAAAGTAGGTAATGGGGTCATAGAATGTTGCAATAATCAAGTTGGGAAGGAATGAGGGCATACAGTATACAAGTAGTATAATGGAGTGACATGTTCTGTTTTTAAATGAAGTACATAAATGACTCATTATTTCTTCCTTTACATCATCTGTACTAAAGAAGTAACTCCTATTAATGACAATGCTTATCCTTAACTATTTCCAGCCCATGCTACTTGAAATCTATGTCGTGTCTGTGACCGCTTATTTCTGACAGGATTTAGATTTCAACATCTCCACCATGTGTTCTTGCCGCTACCTCCGATCACGCCACTCTGCACCTGCCGCAGCTCACTTGCCCTACCATCTCTATTACGGTAGAGGTCTGTGAGCCGGACTGGGGATTTCATTGGCTCCTGACCCCGTCATCACTGTGAGCCGATCTCATTGGCTCACATTAATCATAGGGTCAGGAGCCAATGAAATTGGCTCCTGACCAGCTTGCAGAGCTCTGCCATGCGGCGATTCGTCGGGAAGCCCCGGTTATTGGTCCTTAAGGGGACAGAAACTGCCAGTTCTAAAATGGTTAAACGCAAATCCAAGTATAAAGGGGCAAAAGGGATGAGACTGGCACTCAATCGACTGGGAACAGCAGCTGGAATCTGATTACCATTCAACCGTGCTCGCACTTCATAGACACATTGATTTCCCCAAAGTAGAACAGCAGCAGATCCGGCACAGTTTGCATTGAATCAATATTCTTTTATTCCAGCAGGAACATGCAAAACAATAGGAGTAGAAAAGTGGTCGGCCTAACAGCCGTTTCACGGGTTCCCCCGCTTCTTCAGAGGCACAAAAGATGTTCTACTTTGGTTAAACGCAAATGTTTGCAAAGTTGACTATATCATTTTTTAATTTTTGTTATTTCACTAGGACTTTCTTGCAAAAAAAAAAAAAATTAAACGTGCATATTAAAACATACGTTTCACATTAAAGTTTAAAGAATAACATACTAGTCCTCAAGCATTATATTTTACTATTTAAGGGACCAAACGAATAACAGTCTGTCTACAAAATATTTATTCACGCCACATATTTCAGACATATTTCCATTACTTCCCAGGCCAATCAAGGTTGTTGCATAGAAAAGATTCTAGTTTTTGACCATCCTTCCCCGTTAGCTTTGTATTTAGATATAGAATCCTGCAAGTGTGATACTAGTAATCCATTAGCTTGGGGACCAGCACCATGCATCAATAATATAGTAAATGGTATAATACTCATTTAAACATTTTAGAATGTGCTATAAAGAGGGGGGGGGGCGCAATAAACATTGTAGCAAAATAGAAAAGAGAAAGGGTCCCCCCCCCAAATTACAGAAAGCACCAGACTAATAATCAAAATATAATACTTTATTTTTCCAAAAATCATCCAAAATGCATAAGAACAATTAAAAAGGTCACTACAATATGACCACCAGGGTCTCTCAACCAAACAGTTACTTATAATACATTATAATACTGGGAATAAACCTCTGGAAAGAAAAGTAAAAAGGACCTCTTAGTTAGCTAATAAATATATCCAAATGGCAGTGGAAACCAAACAAGCAGTGGATAATCTTTTGTATTAAAACTGCATAAACATCATATATAAACAGCAAAAGTTTGCATTGACAAAAAAGTGCAGAGTGCAAAATGAAGTGAGGGGTAAAGGAGATAGGTGTAAGGTGCTGAGTGGAAATGGATAAGATCCAGAAGGAATAGTGTAACTCACGTAGTTATGTGAAGAGGTCCAGAGATCCGGCGAGGCCAGAGGGAGGAGGAGAGGCGCCTGGGAAGACAGCCTTAGTATACCACGCGGGCTCGACCCGCTTCAGAGGAGGCGTCACTTACAGTACGTAGTAGAAATCTGACAGAAGCGACAGGTTTTGGACTACTCCATCTCTTCATAGGGAATTCTTGGAGATTTATTTATTTTCAAAAGCACTTAGTGAATGGCAGTTGCTCTGTCCAACTGCCAAAAAACTGTGTAGGGAGCAGGGAAGCTGGCCAGCATCATTGTTTGAATCCTTTTTAGGGAATATCTTTATAAAGAATAAAAGCCTTGCTGAGAATCCGCTATGGAGAGATGGACTAGTCCAAAACCTGTCGCTTCTGTCAGATTTCTACTACCTACTGTAAGTGACAGCATTATAGGAGAAAAGTAATTTATGGCTCATTTTACTCTGGAAGAAACATACTTCTTATTTGTCTGTTTAAACGTATTTTAAATTGTACAATTTTTCGCCATAGTGCCCCTTTAAGTTACTGGTACAACAAGGATTTTATAATTTAATGTAACTAAAAATGAGAAGCTACTGTATGTGTGTTAAAGGGCCTGGTAACTTGAATACAGTTTCTAAATGTTTCAAATGGGGAATTTGTACTTCTTTTGCTTTATCTATGTGAAATAGAGATGGGCCTCTGGCACATCCAGTACTCTCTTTGCTGACTGGAAGGCTGAACTATACATATGACTATCTCTGCATATACAACCAAGATAGCAAATATTTGTAAATCTCTTGTAGTATACACAGAAGAACTGAAATGTAACTTTAGGGGTTCATTCAGCCAATCATGCTGAACGCGATGGACATATGACCAAACTATGTAACTGTCAGTGTTAGTTTCACCATCAGTTTTCTAACAGAAAATATATTGCTATACTGCTTATAAAACTTGTCATCGTACTCTATGGCAATGCTGGGGACAATTTGTTAGCGCATTATATAACCAAAAAATTAAAACCATTACAGGTAGCATTTCAAGGATGAGAAACCCCCTCTGTGTCAAAGTTATGTAGAATTTTTACCAGGGGAAGAGACCATGTAGAGCAATTACATTGGAGCTGCAAGACATCTAATGATCAAAGTGTCAAAATTTGTGTATGTTAAGAGTTAACAGTCTCAGTTGACCTAGCCCTAGTGATCTCTCCTCACAGTCTGTTGATATTTAGCTTTTCCAGCAAGCTGGAGGAAGTCTGTGTAGGATGAGGTGAAAAATGTGATTGTCAGAGGCCACTTGTGGTGATTGGAATCAAGTAAATTGTACATGATTCTGCTTCATCCCATCTGCTTTTCCACAAAAGTGGTGCCAAAGAGTGTACCCTCCAGAAGTAGGTACTGGTGTTTCCAGACAGTGTTTCTATTTTAAGCATTTACAGATGATGATCAGGTTTCTGTATAGCTTTGCTGGGTTTAGAATAGCTAATTATTTCTTTTTTGCATGCTTTTTTTTATGGGTGAAAGCTTTGTTTTAAAATGTTATGTTTTTCCAGGAAGTTGCTTATTTCATATCATTTGCATATAATAATAATTCAGAATTACCTAGTACATTGCACAAATATATTCTCTCGGCTCTCAGTAACACATCAATATCAGTGGATTTAACCAATTTTGCTGCAGTATTGTCATGACGTTAATCAATGCTTGATGTGGGGTTGACCTGATTACTCTGCTGCTCTGTTGATGAAAATAAATTGATACTTTTGTTCAGATTCTAGGTCCGTAGTGTGTTTCCTTGACAGTATGATTACCCCCACCTTCTTTGTCTAATCAGCCTTGCCTTTTAGCTGAATGGATTTTACAAGGTAAATTACAAGACAGTAACTAGAGAGTGACACTCTTCTTCAATGAATTGATGTACAGGTTGAGAGAATCTATTTTAAAGCATTGACTCTGTTGCTCTGCTTTCAGTGAAAAATAGCACGCTTTATAATAGCCCTAATTTATGAAAATTAAAGACCAAATGGATAAGCTTCTAGAAGTCTCTTGAGAATAGCTCTTCTTTTCATCAGTTTTAACTGTGTTTCTCAAAGCAGACAATAGATGGAGCATGCCTTGTTGCATTGGACAGTATAATGGCAATGATATTGTAATGGATTGTTGTTCACATCAGCTTGTTCGCAGCGTGGTGTGACGGAATCCATTGAAGTCGTGTGAGGCATGCTGTGCGGTACCAGACATGTACAGTAGCAGTGGAACATACTTTCTATTAGTGATAATCATAATCTGCTAATTTTCACAGTTACATGCATATGTAATTTCTATGGAAAAGTGGTATGGGCGCTCCTCAGATATTTCACACCCTGGGTGGATCGCTATACAAATGGGGATAGCAATTCCCCTAAAGTTTGAGCTGAAGTTAAAATGTCTGTACAGCGCTCACTCCCCGTAGTTTATTCACAGCCTAGGTTTCCACACAGTTCCACTGTATACAACTGTCTCTAGTCTTTGGTATCAATAAACACTCTCACAGATGTTCAGAGGCTGATTTATCACAGATCAGCTGAAACGCATTCTGGGATGGACTCCACTCCTGTGTTCCTCCCTCTAATGCCTCGAGTCTGGCTCCACTTGTACCAGATGTATGGGCTGACTTATTACGGACCAGCACACAATCACATGGGTGTCACAACTCGAGCTGTTCCACCAGCAGTCCTCCAACAATGTTAGCATCTCGCCTCAAAAACACATACCGCGTGGCCTCAAGCGGTAGACAGGAAGACGCTTTCAGAGCGCTGGTAGCTGGTCCCTGCGAGGTCAGCTACGAATCTGGTGAGCGGTTAAGGGTTTTTTTATGTGGTCTGGTGGAAGCCCTAGCATGGGAGCACAGGGTGTTGAGTGCCCACCGTGGGGTGCACTCATTTGTGCACGAGGATTGCAATAGAGGAACAGAGTGCTGTGACAAATTCACGCTATGTGCTTTGCATCCTTCTTTGTTTTGAGGAAACTTTTTGAGGCGAGGTGCTGACACTGTTGGAGTTTAAAAAACATTTTTCTTTGTATTTTTAAAATCAGTTTGGCACAAAATTATGTAAAAAATTAAGCGAAACTGCAAAATTATGGTTCCGGATTACGTTTACAAACAAAATTTATTAGGATTTTTCCCATATCGCATTATGATTTTGCATGGTAATTGCAAATTATGATGCAAAATTACGATTATGGGAAATTTGTGCTCATGACTACTTTCTATGTACTGTATGCGTCACCGTATGTGTTGCACCGCCCATGTTGCATTGCTCCTCTGTTGTACACAACGGTCCAGTGTGAATCTACCTTGCTGTAATCACTGTGCACAAATGACTAGCTGTTTACTCTGTTTCACCCTTTACTCATGGAATGGAATTTTATCTCTCCTCTGCAAATACACATATAAGAAATAATCATTTATCTATGAACAACGTTAGATAAACACCATGCAATTTCCCGTCAGATTGACTGTACCAACTAATACATTTCTAACATGTCCGATCTGCTTGTGATCGATAATGGGATTGTTTTTCTGATCACTACTGCACAAAACTGTTATTTATTGAGAGCATATCGGACTTGTCAGAAACAGTATGCCCAGGATTTAAGGCCGTGCAGCCAGCGGCACCCACCGGCACTCACACTTCCCCTCCATGCTGTACACGATAAGTATCATCTCAATACTTTATGCAGTGCAAAGGATAAACTTTTTTTGCATGTCAGCATCTCGCCTCAAAAACACATACCGCGTGGCCTCAAGCGGTAGACAGGAAGACGCTTTCAGAGCGCTGTTAGCTGGTCCCTGCGAGATACTTGTGGATCTTGGTGTATGCAGCAATAAACCACTGCCAGTAGTGCCAAGCCGTTTCATCGTCTTCACTGTTGCTGCATCGAATTGCTTTGGCTTTGAGCACACTGACAAGCTGCACGTTTCAGCCCGAGTCACCCTCTCCACATCTTTTACCTCTGAGTGCCAACCCAACGTTCGTTGTTATGCCCAGGATTTACCAAGCTGCTGTAAATAGTACATCATTGTGATACGCAAGCCCCTTCACCGCGGCAAGGTAACGATCACGAAGGGGAATTGACACATGTACATGCCTTTTGTTTTGTTGCTACAGCTGCAGTGCAGCCAGAAAAATAGGCAGGCATGTACATACACCAGAAAAAAATTCAGGAATCCACCTGGAGTCCTGGTGGTCCCTGTTGGTGGTGGCGGAGAAGGCAGTCAAGTGGCCTGCAGGCAGAGATGCTGTGTGGGGAGCGACTTAGTCTTGGGGCAGGCAGTCACACGGCGTGCAGGCAGAGATGCGGTTTGTAAGGACTGACTTAGTCTTCGGGCAGGCCTGAGCGTGCTTTGCAGACCAGGCATCCATGGTCAGATGGACCCTTGACCCAACGCTGTGTGCCAGAGATGTCACCACTTGCCTTTCAACATCACGGTACAGTTTAGCGATCGCCTTTTTTGAGAAATAATTGCGGCCTGGTATCTTCCACTGCTGTGTGTGGCTCTGCTTTTGTGTGCTGCTTTTCCTCAGGTGGTCATCCCATTGCAGTTTGTGCTTTGTAATCATGTGCCTTTGTAAGGTAGTTGTCCCTACGTGGGTCTTGGTCTTTCCACGGCTCAGTTTTCGGTGGCAGAGAGTGCAGATGGCATTGCTCTAATCTGAGGCAGACATACAAAAATTTCCACACCACTGAGCCCTGGGGTGATGGCACTTTGGTGGTGGCGGCCGACTGAGTGTTAAGTAAGGTGCCAGAATCAGAGCAGGAGGAGGAAGATATGTCACGCTTCGGTACGGAAGCTGAGGAAGATGAGGTGTTCTGTGTTAAATAGTCATCAACTACGTCTTGACAATATTAGCGGTTGATGGCACGTGCCTTCTTCTAAACACTGTACTTTGGTCGAGGGCCACACGAAATCCTGACAACGTGACCTCAAGCAGACCTGCCAGGTGGCCTGCCTCTGGCTCGGCCTTTTGTTTTGTCCATATTAGGGGGGATGAAGTGAAATGTATGCAATGACTACAATGATACAATGTATGGTTACACAGGTGCAGTGAACAGGTTGCAGTGACTGCTGGTACAACAATGTGCGGTTACACAGGTGCAGTGAACAGGTTGCAGTGACTGGTATTACAAATGTGCTGCTGTCACACACACAGGTACCGTGAACAGGTGCAGCGACTGGTGGTGGTATATAAAACTGCGTGCGCTCACGTAGGTAGGTAGGTGCACTGAACAGTAAACAGGTGCAGTGATTGGGATTACAAATGTGCAGCTGCCACACACGCACACACACACACACACACACACACACACACACACACACACACACACACACACACACACACACACACACACACACACACACACACGGAGCAACACTGTTAATCAGTCTGCGGAAGGGAGCACAGTCCACAAACTGGTAGGGCAGCAGCTGTTGGCCCAACAGCCTTGCCAGGAGTGCATTATTTTTGACAACAAACTGATCAATTGCAGGGAGCATCCGCTTCCTCTGCAACATTTCTGGCACAGAGGCCTGACGCTGGAACACTGGTGATTCAGAGGAAACCAACAAGGGTGATGAGGTGCTTGATGAGGTCTGGAGCCCCTCTTCCAGCCTGGCATGCAGAGGGATTTGAAGTAGAATGGGACTTAGCAGGTTGGATAGGGACAGGACGACTAGAAAAAGAAGAGGAGGAGCCTGTTGCTACTGCTTTTCCTCCACCCATCTTATTGTAATTCTTTACATATTCGAAACTCCCGTCTGTGGTGGTTGCGCAGATGGCTTATCAGCCCTGAAGTGCCGAACCCACTGCCCGATTTGCCTCTGCTCACCGATTTACGGCACACAGAACAGACTGCCCTGGATTCATCCTCTTCCAGAACAGTAAAATAATTCCATGATGGGGACGTGCGTGCACGTGGAGCAGTGGTGTGACCTGTTCTAGCACTTCAATGCTCAGCATTGGACCGGTGGGTACTGACAGACGGGAAAGCACTTGCAGGCTGCTGGCCAACCGTCTGCTCTGTTTCTCCATGCTGCTCACGCCTGCTAGTGCCTAACCCACCAGATAGCGACCACGTTGGATCAGCCACCTCATCATTCAAAAGATTGTCCAGTTCAACCAAAGCTCTGGAACCCAAAAGTGACTCTTCTGGACCCTCCACTTCTGTCACCACAGAACCCACCACTTCTTGGGAGCTTGGTCCCATGGTCTCCTCCAATGCCTCATCCCAATCCTTCCCCACATCTCTCTCATCGACATAGGTGTGCTTTAATTCTGGAGGAGAGTACTGGAAGGAAGCAGCCTCGTCAAGATAAGCAGCTGCGGTCGGGTTCTGGTCATGAGGAACCTGGCCACTACTGGTGCTGCTGCAACTAGCTTCAAGTTCCTCAGACTGGGTAGAGCCTGATTGAAATAATGAACAACTCTGTTCGCCTGCTCCTCTGTCAAAATTTTCCTGAGTGCGAACACTGGGAAGACATCTCTGATCAGGGCGGAATGCTTCCTGCTGCTGCCACCACCTTCAACCTGATCACGTACTTGACGTGATCCACCAACACCACCATCACTCCATTTTCTTTTAGGAGTGGCAGGAAATTGCTGCTGCTCTCGCTCCATTGTTTTGGGGCCAAAAAAGTTTATTGGGTAAGTGGTTTGAGCGACAGAACCAAAGTAAAATAAATCCACATAACTTGAACTAAAAAACAGATAGAAAAATAAGGGGGTGAAATAAAGAAAATAAATCAAAAACAAAATAAAGAGAAAAAAATGAACTTAAAAAAAATAAAAACTTGCACTTCACTCAACTAATCAATCACCTAATTCTCTCACTCTGTCAAACACTAAGCCTGCGGCCTGGCTGGTTCTCTCTAACCCTCTCTCCACACAACAACTACTAGTACACTACACTACAATCTATCACTCAAAGTAACAATCTACTGTCACTCTCTCACAAATACACCTAGCTACGACTATTAATAGCTCACACTCAGTCTAATTCTCTCTCACAGTCTTTAACCTTTTCACCTCCCCCAGCACGAGTATCTATGTCCCTGTATGCACACAAATACAAACAAATATAAACAGATGGTTCTGTTTCTATTTTTAGAACACACTGACTCTATATCTCCATCTTGTGGCCAAAAAGTAAAACCACATCCAAATACCTTATTATACACCTTCCCATAGAAATATGAAATACATGTTAATTATTTTTAAAAACCCTTGGAGGTGAAAGGGTTAAAAAGACTTGTTTTATGTTGAAACAACTAATATGGGTCTGTCTCTCCTCTCTCCAAAACACCAGACTGGAACCCACAAGCTTCGTGACTGTTGCACCTCTCTTATATACAAAATGGGTGGGATAGGTGATGAAAGGTAGCTAGGAGCTGGTTGCTAACGTAGGATTGGTTGGTTTTTGTTAACTCTAATTGGTGCAGAAATTCCGATTTTAATGCAGAAATCGCCATGTTTTAAGCTACTGTGATAGGTCTATCCCTTCCGATCCTTCTGATTGGCTTAAAAATTCTGCCTAACAGTAAATGCAGCTTTTACACGCTTCTGATTGGCTTTTAATTTCCGATGGCTCTAAATTCCGACGGAATTCCGCATAGAAATTCCGCTATTTACCAATTACCGCTATAGATGTTACCATGGGCATCCGCACATATGGCAAATTCGGGCGTCTGCCCGACCCTGGCCGCCCGCTGCCCCCCCCTGGCCCCGTGCCCGTGTGGCCAGCAGGAGGGGAGCAGCGCAGAGAAGAGTGAAAGCTATGGGCACAGTGGGGAAGGGCGGACGTCTTCCCTCCCCCCCCCCCTTCCCTCACCTTAGGGGGCTCTCCCTCCCTCGCTCTCCCCTCCAGAACGAAGTGTTGTGCAGCGGCTGGGCAGCGGGTGGAACTCACCTCCATCTCGATCCAAACGCCGGAAGTTCTGGTGCCGCTGGTCTGGACCAGAACAGACTAGTGGCAAATCCATCCGACGCCTGAACGAGACGGAGGTAAGTTGCGCCCGCTGCCCAGCCGCTGTACAACAATTCGTTCTGGAGGGGAGAACAAAGGAAGGGCCCCCTAAGGTGAGGGAAGGGGGGGGGGAGACGTCCGCCCTTCCCCACTGTGCCCATAGCTCTCCCTCTTCTCTGCGCTGCTCCCCTCCTGCTAGGGGCACACCTGGCTACTTATTCTGGGGACATATACCCCTCTCCTGCCTACATATACTGGGCACATATACCCCTGGCTACATATACTGGGCACATATACCCCTGGCTACATATACTGGGAACATATACCGCTGGCTACATATACTGGGCACATATACCTCTGGCTTCATATACTGGGCACATATACCTCTGGCTTCATATACTGGGCAGATATACCTCTGGCTTCATATACTGGGCACATACACCCCTGGCTACATATACTGGGCACATATACCTCTGGCTTCATATACTGGGCACATATACCGCTGGCTACATATACTGGGCACATATACCCCTGCCTACATATACTGGGCACATATACCCCTGGCTACATATACTGGGGACATATACCCCTGGCTTCATATACTGGGCACATATACCCCTGGCTACATATACTGAGCACATATACCCCTGGCTACATATACTGGGCACATATACCCCTGGCTACATATACTGGGCACATATACCCCTGGCTACATATACTGGGCACATATACCACTGGCTACATATACTGGGCACATATACCCCTGGCTACATATACTGGGCACATATACCCCTGGCTACATATACTGGGCACATATACCCCTGGCTACATATACTGGGCACATATACCCCTGACTACATATACTGGGCACATATACCACTGGCTACATATACTGGGCACATATACCCATGACTACATATACTGGGGTCATCTATACCTATCGCTACATATACTGGGGACATATACTCCTGGCTACATATACTGGGGACATATACCCCTGACTACATATACTGGGCACATATACCCCTGACTACATATACTGGGCACATATACCTCTGGCTACATATACTGGGCACATATACAGGGCTGGTCCGAGGCAAAGGCGAGAGAGGCTCCAGCCTCAGGGCGCGGTACACAACTCACTCAGCTATCATTCCCCTATTGTGTTTGAAGTGGAGAGAAATAAGAAAAGGGGATACATGGCAGTGACTGCAAGCCAGATAACTAGAGATTAAGGTGTTGAGCGGTTGGGGGCCCTGGGGCGCCACTTAGTCTAATAGCAATCGGTGTGTGACGGCTGGGGTGGGAGGGATAGAGGGGCGCACTTTGGTGTCTAAGCCTTGGGTGCTGAAGGACCTTGTCCCGGCTGTGCACATATACCCCTGGCTACCTGTTCTGGGGACATCTCTACCCCTGGCTACCTGTTCTGGGGACATCTATACCGCTGGCCACCTATTCTGGGGACACCTATAGACCTGGGGCTACCTATTTTTGGGGAACCACTTCTGTCAGATTGAGTGTATTTTGGGGAACTGCTGCCAGGTGAGAGGTGTCTACCATGTTAAGGGGGCATTCTGCCTATTTATGTGAAATGCTGTCTATTTATGTGCCTCATGACTGCTGAATTTGTCTTGTTGGGGGCCTCATGGTTACTGAATTTGTCTTGTTGGGGGCCTCAAGATCGCTGAATTTGTCTTGTTGGGGGGCTCATGATTGCTAAATTTGTCTTGTTGGGGGCCTCATGATTGCTGAATTTGTCTTGTTGGGGGTCACATGATTGCTAACTGCGAGACTATGGAAAAAGCTGAATCATTATCATATGAGACAATAGCATTAAACCTACCTTTTCAGCTTTTTAAAACCAAAAATGAAACTGGGAGGTTCTAAAAAAATTGAATACATTTTTCAGGCGTCGGATGAATGAAATTGTTTATCTTTACAGTTTATTTTCAACTTGGATTTTCCATAATGTTCATGTATGAGTTAAAACGTTTGTATTTAGTTTAAATTGCTGTTGGCACTTTGCGATAGATAAGTGACTTTTGGGTTGCACCTTCAAAAGGTTTGCCACCACTGTCCTAATCTAATGTCCCACCATTGCTAAGTTCATGTAAACTTGTCTCCACCCGCAACCACACCTACATTCTGGTTCCTGACCACACCCATTTTTCGGCACGGCGCACGCGTCCACCCCAGATGTTCGCCGCACACCGCCCCACTTCTTCCTCCCCCCCCCCCCTGGAAAATTTTCTGCGGACGCCCATGGATGTTACATTCCGGATCACCGGAATGGAACTGCCAATTTCCGACCGGAATCGCGGAAATCTCAATTCCGCGGAATTCGGTGAGCAACCCTAGTCAGCAAGCTGCTGGAGTTCATTAAGAAAATGAAAGTAAAAAACAAATACACAACACTTCCTGTGTACTGTGAATGGTAAAAAGGTGTGGAAACATTTAGTGGCCATAAAGTAAAAATACACTCTATTACATTAAAATAAATTAAAAAAAAAAATCCCCCATTACTTATTAACCCACTATCTTTCTCCCCCCCCCCCCCCTCATTAATTACCACCATAAAAAGTACATACATAGTTACTATTACTGTATATTCTGGCATATAAGACTATTTTTTAACCCTCGAAAATCATCTGTAAAGTCAGAGGTCATCTTATACGCCGGGTGTCATTGATGCCGGGTGATACGCCCTATCCTGTTACCGACTCTCAGATCCCGCTGCTGAGGACTGTAGTGAAGAGGCACAGGCGCACTTGTGCGATATCTGAGAAGGAGGTAAATAGGATACAAGGGCAGGCCAGAAGGGTGAAAGAGGTGTGTTTTATGGGCACAGCACAATCTATTCTTCCATACTGCTCTGATAAACAGGGAGACAAGGAGAGCTGACCAATCCACTAAGGGAGAGGGAGTTGACCAATCCAACCAGGTAATCACCTATATACTGTTATATACTTGGTGCCACTCGCCTAGCTGACCTCCTGTAACATCTGGAGGTGAGAATGATAACTTTGCGGGAATAATGCATCCAGTGGAGATTCTCAAATCACAGAACTTCTGTCACTACAAAACTAAAACATAGCCTTCATAGCGTAAAACCGTATGAATTTATTAAAAGAACCATTAAAATTTGCACTCGCAAACGAGCCTTTAAAAGCGCATATAACAGAGCATATCATCCCTGGGTAGCCGCTCGTGTCAATATCGCCTCAAACTCTCGTAACTCCCGCTGCTCCATCTTCCGTCCTTAGGCTGGTCACATCTGGCGTAGCTCCTCCCTATGCATTTAGTCAACAATCTGACTCGAGGGCTGCTGCTTGATAATTTTTTTTCCAGGAGCGCGTATCTACTTGTATTTGATTTGTGTTTTGCTTCTTAAAGTTGTATTTGCTTTTAAGCTAGTTTGGGATTACATTCTCTGACTGCTGTATAGGTCCTTTCATGGTCTATAGGACATTTCCAGTTCAATGACTTCAATGTGTTTTTTCAGTGAGATAAGAAATATTGACAGGTGCACTATAGAAGCATTTCCAGCAAGGTGACTCAACTAAATAGGAGCTAGTGTGTGCTCATTAATTCTGTCACTCTTTATAGTGACCTGGCTAGTGTTGCCTTCTGATTATACTATAAAATAGACAGAAAAGGCTACCTGTGTGATAGTAGTGGCATTCTGTCTTGACCCTATGACAGGCTGGGGCGGTTACTTTCTTCATTAGTAAATGGTTTTGAAGAATTTGTCAAAGGAAAATTTCCTTAGGTTAGTTAAGTGCGTAATTTGTGTTTATGAGTTAAGAATGTAAAGATCTCTAGGTCTTCTGTTTAATATTTGTCTAAAAGCGGATTGTGGGTTGTATAACAGCTACAGTGACTGTTTTATAAATACATTCTGTGACAAGCTGCTGTTTCTAAGACATTCGGTGATGTTATGTATTTTTTTTCCTCTGCGTAATGCGCTCATCTTATTGCTGCATATTCCTGAGTGATCATCTCGTAGCTCATTAGTATAACCTTGAAAATAACATGTTTTTTCCCCTTCTGTAGTTATAGATGCTTTTGTTGCACTTAACATGCAACTTGCAGTAAAAGATTAAAGGGAACTTGAAGTGAGAGGTATATGGAGGCTGTCATATTTATTTCCTATTAAACAATACTAGTTGCCTGGCTGTCCTTCTTAACCTGTGTCTCTAATACTTTTAGCCAAAGACCTTGAACAAGCATGCAGCAGATCAGGTATTCTGACTCAGCTGACTCAGGTTTTACTGGAGTAGCCATATGCTGGTATCAGGGTTTTGACTCGGACACTACCTATGCCAGAAGATCAACAGGGCTGCCATTGTTTACAAGGAAATACATATAGTATGCAGTCTCCATATCCCTCTCACCTTGGGTTCCCTTTAAACGCTGCATGGTAAGTGTGTGTGTGTGTGTATATATACATATATATGTGTCTCTCTCTCTCTCTCTCTCTCTCTCTCTCTCTCTCTCTCTCTCTCTCTCTCTCTCTCTCTCTCTCTCTCTCTCTCTCTCTCTCTCTCTCTTTTTATATATATATATATATATTTTGTGACGTTTCGGGGCTAGCTCGGAGATCACAGCTAGCACGCAGGAGACGGTAACGTAAATTAAAGTCCAGTTTATTAAGGACTCAGCTACTAACAAATGAAAATATGCTTTCTTCTCAGCAAGCAAAACTTAAAGCGGACCCAAACCAAACATTTTTTTAATTAAAAATATTTAGTTGCACCACTCTGATACATACAAAGATAAATAAACACTCCTTCAAACCTATGAGCATTTCAGTGCATGCTTTTCACCCTTCTCTTTTCATAACTAGGGTATCCATTAGCAATTCTCTTTTGCTGGACACCACCTACTCCACCAGTTTGCCGGATTCTGTCCCGGCAATATGAAAGGAAGGGAGGGGTTCCACCAATAAATGTAAAATATTTTATATTTTTCATCATGCAGCTAAAAAAAAAAGGCTGCTATTTATTATTATAATTTAGAAAATAGATTTTATTTCTGAAATCTTGTATTTTTAATTTGGGTCCACTTTAAATGTGTGTTAGGCTTACTTCATCCTGTTGGAAGAGTCCACAGTCCATGAAAAGTCCACTGTTTCTGAACAAACACAAACAGCAATCCACACAACTATGCGAACTGCAATGGATACTGCATGCGCTAGAATATACACCATAATTCAAACTCTGCATGCAGCAAGGTAGAATAACGCAATTCGTTACACTGCAGAGATGTGAACAGGCCCATAGAATTGTTTGGGCAGTGAGTTGATATGCAGAATCATTAACACAGCTGATGCAATGTGCATCACCCTTAGGGCTGGTTCTCACTGTGAGCGATTGCGCTCAGTTTGCCTTTTGGCAAAGCGCTACAGTCCGCTCCTCTCCCGAAACTAGTCGGGACAGGAGCGGACAGTACGGAGACAGGTTCGAGTGGAAGGGCTTGAGTACCACCTGGTGTGGGAAGCGATATCATCTAGGGAGGGTCCTAAGTGGATTGGGACCCTCCAGAAGTAAGTGCCCACCTCGTTTAGCCTGTATTTGCCTTTTTTAATACAGAAATAAATTAACTTATACATTGCACTGAAAGCACTTTATTTGCACATTGAGTGCATATAGGTGAAGAATTAAATAAGTACATCATCCTTTAAGAAGACTATACCTGCGCTGTGCAACACATAACATTTCTGATCATTTGGATGTAAAGGATTCATCCTTACACAGTAGCAATCTACTCTGAGTATATTGGGGCGCCACGGTATCTATTTTTGAAAAGTGAGCAGTTCAGCCTCCCATGTGAAAGAGTCCTGAGGATGCATTGAGCAGTACAAAGCTTGCAGCTGTGTGATGCAAGTGGTATCAAATCCGATCTATTCTGAAATCTCATATTTTACTGAGTGGTGGTAGATCAGGGTCATGATAAATATTGTTTATTTGATACGGCTAAAAATTGCATGCCTAGCTTTACTCTTCCTTGAAAATTCGGGGATTAACCTCTTCAAGGCCAGAGAGCAAAATATTGTTATTCTCAAAGGGTACATTGGGGTCAAGGAGGTGTCGGCAAGTGACACATTTCATTTCAGTGTTAATAACTGGAAGTGTGTGTAAAGTGTTTTTGTTCACTTTTAAGATATTTTTTTTAACTTATATTCACAATACATTGTTTCATATTCTTCCTATTCATATGTTGGAAGCTCATGGCAGCATTTGTTTCCCTTGAATTTCTTTGATTGTAATGTCCCATTCACCGGTCTTAGAAATTGTTTGTGTGTGTGTATGTATGTATATATATAATATTTTTTTTTCTTTCTACACCGGTATATACAGTGCAACTTTGGTTTGCGAGCATAATTCCTTCCTGAAACATGCTTGTAATCCACAGCATCTGATATCAAAGCAAATTTCCCCATAAGGATTAATGGACACAAGATAATTCATTCCACAATCCATAAATATTTGTAGAAAAATATGTAATACAAATTACTGTACTGTATAAAGTCAAAATGTGTGGCTCTAACAAGGAGCTTATCCAGTAGCATTTGAGGATTTCACAGAAAAGTGACATTGTACTGTCTCGACACACCAAGTACACCTAAGTATAATCCTGCAGCATGAAAGGGAGAAGAACCATTGGATCAATTGTGATGACCTGACATGCGTATATGTACCGTGCTTGTATATTGAGATGTTGCTTGCATATCAAGTCAGTAGTCAAATATGAACTTTCTTTACACAACTCCAAATACAAAAAGGATTGTAACAAATATTTTATTTATTATTTTGTAGTACTTTAGAGATGATCAATGAGATGCAAAGTTTGTTGCAATTTGTACACAGCTTGAAATTGGGTCAGGCAAATGCAATTGCTTTCAATTTTGATTGTCCCAATTTCAAGCTGTTTCAGAGCACAGATGAAATTTGAGTCTCATACCACTTTAATATGGTGTGGACTTGAAACACATACCAGCATATTACTGTAACCATTTGCTTTTAAAAATGAATGCTCACCACAAGTGTAATAATAACCCCAAAAAATGTTGCTAGGTAACTTTGAAGGTGTTATGCATTCATAACTTACGTGTTGTTTTTGTTCAGTGTCCATTCCATTGACCATTTTACAACTCTTGAATGGGGCTTGGAAAAATGATTGAATAGACAGAGACCATCTAATTCTTCAACTCTCTATTTCTGTTACTTGGGTTTGCTTTAAACAGCAACTTTAAAGAGAATCTGTATTCACAAAATGAAGTATAAACAAACATCCCTGCCTGTTTGGGGTAATCTCCTAGCCCCCTCTGTAATATTTTTGCTGCTCTCAGCTTAATAAAGAGGGTAAAAAACACAGTTTTATAAACTGTTTTGTAAACAGAAAAGATGGCCACCAAAACAGGAAGTACATCAGCAGAGCAGTGAATTCAGTTAATACACAGTGAATACACAGAGAATTCAGTGAGATACACATTGAATTCAGTCTCCAGAGGTTATGTGCAAG
The DNA here is from genome assembly GCF_040937935.1 of Hyperolius riggenbachi. Lineage (NCBI taxonomy): Eukaryota > Metazoa > Chordata > Amphibia > Anura > Hyperoliidae > Hyperolius > Hyperolius riggenbachi. The sequence continues at coordinate 125,715,775 of NC_090656.1, forward strand.
TTTTGAAAGAGCTGTGTGTCAATGAAGCATGACAAGCTGTGTCTGCTCTGCACTGACAGGCAGCTTCCTCCTCAGCTAGCTATTCTTTGTTCAGTTTATCAGTCTGTGTTTATCAGCCTCACAGATAGCAGACAAGCTGACAGTGAGAGCAGGGAGGTTGCTTGCAAGGAATAAAACATCACATGAGCACTGGAGGGGCGTGGAAGGGGTTAACTTGTTCACAGTACTGAAGAGTTGGCAGCCTTCCAGACACAGCCGACAAATCCGACAGGGGAATGATAAGCTGATTTATTACAGAGACGGTGCAAGTAGAAAGTGCTGCAGTAAGCCAGGGCACAATGGAGCAGCCTTAGGAACTTGTAGGATAGGAGAAATAATGCTAACATTTTTGTTACGGAGTCTCTTTAAGATTGCAGGTAACTGTTTAATGTGTAAGACAGTCAGCTTCATGTCTGCTATCCAGTACTTCTCTCTAGTGCCTCCTACCCAGTACTTCTCTCTAGTGTCTCTAGTCCTGGTCAGAATGGCTGCTGGTCCTGTGATGACCAGCTTGAACTCAAATTTTAGATGGGTCTCCAGGTGTCTTTGAGGAATCCTCCAGACATGTACCAGTCTCATCTAGCCAATACTTTGCAATATATTCACAGCTCGAGGCACAGAAAGGTGTGTGTGATTTACATCCTTCCTCCTCCATTATCTCATCACTTCACAGATCCCATCTTCATCTGTTGTGGATCAGCGTTATCTGATCTGTTCCATTGTCTGAGATGTCTACAATGAGAATATCATTTAGATGTGGATACAACTATTACACCTGTAGCATCAGCCTCGCCGAAAGCCAGCTCCTCTCAAGGCTGAGCTGGTTGCGCATGTCTTTTGGATTATCCACAGCTCTGGAAGAGTAATGTAAAGCTGGGAATGGACCTATTCACTGTGCATGGACAGGACTATTTGATAATAGTTGATTAGCATACAGACTTCTGGGAGATATAGATGCATTAACTGATACAACATCAAAGACAATAATTGAACGGTACAAGATACATTTTAGTCGGCATGGAATACCTAACTCGGTCATTACAGATAATGGACCACAATTCATCAGCTCTGAGTTTGACCAATTTGTAAGAAAGTGGGAATTTGAACACATTACATCATCTCCATACCACAGCCAATCCAATATCAAGGCCGAATCGGCTGTAAAAATAGCAAATAAAGAAAGCCAAGAGAGATGGCAAAGATCTTTGGAAAGCTATCTTAGACTGGAGAAACACACCAACAAAAGGGAATAAAAGTAGTCCAGTCCAAAGACTTATGTCCAGAAGAACATGAACTCTTCTTCCTACAGCTCAAAAGCTTCTGGTTTCCAAAGTGATTGTCGGAGTAGTCAAGCAACTTGAACGCAAAAAAGCAAAATTGCACTATGATAAAGGAGCCAATGAACTTCCTGAGTTGGCTATAGGACAATCAGTGCACATGCAACCAGCACCTTTCTCAGGTGATGGACTGTGGCAGAAAGGTACATATGTACAGCAAGTTGCTCCACACTCATATGTAGTGGAAGCAGACAGACATTTGTACTGAAGAAACAGGAGATTTCTTAGAGCAACAGAGAAGAAAAGTGATACAGACAATGAGGAACCCTCTCTGATGGACAAAAACAGTCCAGTTGTGAACATATCAGACAAGACATTACTGAATGAATCGGAGTTGGGGACACCTGTAGATGATGGTTCTGCACCCCCTCGCTGCACCCGAACTCGAGTTATCAGAACAACTGTGAAATATAGAAGATTACATCCTTTAACATGTTTTCTCTTGATAGATGCAGCAGTCCACAAACTGTCTTCTGTTTAGCATTTACTTATATTTGCATAAATATATTTGCGTTAGGATGTTTAGATTCATATTTCTGCTCCACCTACAGTGACATAAGAGTACTGCATTTTAAGTACTGCATTCTGGTTGGTTGTTAATGTTGTGTCTCAATAAAGTTTTGTTGTTTTTGTTCATCTCACCATGAGGCTGTGTTAACATAAACCATTGTTGCTCCTTAGTTACTGTATATATGCAGTCATGGGCGTCCGCAGAAAATTTTCCAGGGGGGGGGGGGAGGAAGAAGTGGGGCGGTGTGCGGCGAACATCTGGGGTGGACGCGTGCGCCGTGCCGAAAAATGGGTGTGGTCAGGAACCAGAATGTAGGTGTGGTTGCGGGTGGAGACAAGTTTACATGAACTTAGCAATGGTGGGACATTAGATTAGGACAGTGGTGGCAAACCTTTTGAAGGTGCAACCCAAAAGTCACTTATCTATCGCAAAGTGCCAACAGCAATTTAAACTAAATACAAACGTTTTAACTCATACATGAACATTATGGAAAATCCAAGTTGAAAATAAACTGTAAAGATAAACAATTTCATTCATCCGACGCCTGAAAAATGTATTCAATTTTTTTAGAACCTCCCAGTTTCATTTTTGGTTTTAAAAAGCTGAAAAGGTAGGTTTAATGCTATTGTCTCATATGATAATGATTCAGCTTTTTCCATAGTCTCGCAGTTAGCAATCATGTGACCCCCAACAAGACAAATTCAGCAATCATGAGGCCCCCAACAAGACAAATTTAGCAATCATGAGCCCCCCAACAAGACAAATTCAGCGATCTTGAGGCCCCCAACAAGACAAATTCAGTAACCATGAGGCCCCCAACAAGACAAATTCAGCAGTCATGAGGCACATAAATAGACAGCATTTCACATAAATAGGCAGAATGCCCCCTTAACATGGTAGACACCTCTCACCTGGCAGCAGTTCCCCAAAATACACTCAATCTGACAGAAGTGGTTCCCCAAAAATAGGTAGCCCCAGGTCTATAGGTGTCCCCAGAATAGGTGGCCAGCGGTATAGATGTCCCCAGAACAGGTAGCCAGGGGTAGAGATGTCCCCAGAACAGGTAGCCAGGGGTATATGTGCACAGCCGGGACAAGGTCCTTCAGCACCCAAGGCTTAGACACCAAAGTGCGCCCCTCTATCCCTCCCACCCCAGCCGTCACACACCGATTGCTATTAGACTAAGTGGCGCCCCAGGGCCCCCAACCGCTCAACACCTTAATCTCTAGTTATCTGGCTTGCAGTCACTGCCATGTATCCCCTTTTCTTATTTCTCTCCACTTCAAACACAATAGGGGAATGATAGCTGAGTGAGTTGTGTACCGCGCCCTGAGGCTGGAGCCTCTCTCGCCTTTGCCTCGGACCAGCCCTGTATATGTGCCCAGTATATGTAGCCAGAGGTATATGTGCCCAGTATATGTAGTCAGGGGTATATGTGCCCAGTATATGTAGTCAGGGGTATATGTCCCCAGTATATGTAGCCAGGAGTATATGTCCCCAGTATATGTAGCGATAGGTATAGATGACCCCAGTATATGTAGTCATGGGTATATGTGCCCAGTATATGTAGCCAGTGGTATATGTGCCCAGTATATGTAGTCAGGGGTATATGTGCCCAGTATATGTAGCCAGGGGTATATGTGCCCAGTATATGTAGCCAGGGGTATATGTGCCCAGTATATGTAGCCAGGGGTATATGTGCCCAGTATATGTAGCCAGTGGTATATGTGCCCAGTATATGTAGCCAGGGGTATATGTGCCCAGTATATGTAGCCAGGGGTATATGTGCCCAGTATATGTAGCCAGGGGTATATGTGCTCAGTATATGTAGCCAGGGGTATATGTGCCCAGTATATGAAGCCAGGGGTATATGTCCCCAGTATATGTAGCCAGGGGTATATGTGCCCAGTATATGTAGGCAGGGGTATATGTGCCCAGTATATGTAGCCAGCGGTATATGTGCCCAGTATATGAAGCCAGAGGTATATGTGCCCAGTATATGTAGCCAGGGGTGTATGTGCCCAGTATATGAAGCCAGAGGTATATCTGCCCAGTATATGAAGCCAGAGGTATATGTGCCCAGTATATGAAGCCAGAGGTATATGTGCCCAGTATATGTAGCCAGCGGTATATGTTCCCAGTATATGTAGCCAGGGGTATATGTGCCCAGTATATGTAGCCAGGGGTATATGTGCCCAGTATATGTAGGCAGGAGAGGGGTATATGTCCCCAGAATAAGTAGCCAGGTGTGCCCCTAGCAGGAGGGGAGCAGCGCAGAGAAGAGGGAGAGCTATGGGCACAGTGGGGAAGGGCGGACGTCTCCCCCCCCCCTTCCCTCACCTTAGGGGGCCCTTCCTTTGTTCTCCCCTCCAGAACGAATTGTTGTACAGCGGCTGGGCAGCGGGCGCAACTTACCTCCGTCTCGTTCAGGCGTCGGATGGATTTGCCACTAGTCTGTTCTGGTCCAGACCAGCGGCACCAGAACTTCCGGCGTTTGGATCGAGATGGAGGTGAGTTCCACCCGCTGCCCAGCCGCTGCACAACACTTCGTTCTGGAGGGGAGAGCGAGGGAGGGAGAGCCCCCTAAGGTGAGGGAAGGGGGGGGGGGAGGGAAGACGTCCGCCCTTCCCCACTGTGCCCATAGCTTTCACTCTTCTCTGCGCTGCTCCCCTCCTGCTGGCCACACGGGCACGGGGCCAGGGGGGGGCAGCGGGCGGCCAGGGTCGGGCAGACGCCCGAATTTGCCATATGTGCGGATGCCCATGTATGCAGTGATGTGGAGACACTGTTTATCTATGCTGAGATAAAACTAGGATTGGGGAAAATAGCAATGTAAATAATCATACTTAATAATGATGTGGCATAGTTTATGGTAACCAGCTTCAAATTTTCAGCATGTTTACACTTGGGAAAATAAATTTCTCTGACTGATAATAGCCTGAACTCAAAGTGGATCCTTCAACCAGGAAATTAATTTTGCATGTATCATTTGCTGGCAGCAGAACTAGCTATTACCTAGCTTTTAGAAATTCATTTTCCTTACGTTTTACTGCTGGGAAAAAGTTAAAACCTTCTGGTAGAAGTCATGATTAAGCCTAGAATAGTACTTTTAAGATACAGGCAATCCTGAAGTAAAAAATAAAAGTGAAAAGAAGCATACACACCTCATACTTACCTCCTGCAAAATCTGCTCATCAATCTTTCTCCTCTCCCACGTCCTCCCGTTTGTCCACTGAGATGGATGAAATCCTCCATCCTCTATTTTAAAAATTGTGATGACCCCATAATACCTTTTGGGTCAGCACTTAATTAATAAGTTATATAGTATGAGCCACAGGGAAACCTGGATATAACCTTGCACTGCAGTTGTCCTTTCAGTTATAATTGACAGCAAGGATAGCGATAGTAAAAAAGGGCCCTAATGCTGAATGCCAACGATGGATCAGGGAACCTCAGTGACGCTTCCCGTCTACACTTGTCTACACTCCCCAATCCATCTTCCTGCCTGCAGGCGCACATGACGTCACGTGATGGACGTGAACGAGAGTTCAAGCAATCGCAGCACTTTGTGTGGGAGTTATCAGAGATCTTAAAGATCCGATCCGCAGTGATCATTCACCTAATCACGCACCTGTATCCACATCACAAGATTGTGGAAATAATCGCTCGTCCATTTAAAAAATTGCTGGTCGTTGGAAGAATCGTGGACAAAATTCGAGAGGTGGGCATGGGCCTTAAGGCTTTCAGCTTCCGGAGAGACAAGTCTGACTAGATATAGTCAGAGCTGGAAGGAATCGTCGTTAGAAGAAAATGGTGAGCTTCTGGGCGATACTGACAGCGAGGTATGTATGTAATGTTCATTTGCAGATATATCATGTGTTTATTTTAAATAATTTTACTTGGTTCAGGTTCACTTTAAGCAGTGATATATTGTTAATGCAGATAAGTGAATATATTCTTAAAGGGACTCTGTAACAAAAATGTCATTGTGTTTTCTACCATCCTACAGGTTTCTAAACATATTATAATGTGCTCTGGCTTACTGCAGCAATTTCTACTATCACCATCTCTGTAATAAATCAGCTTATCTTTCCCCTGTCGGACTTGTCGTCCTGTGTCTGGAAGGCTGCCATCTCTTCAGTGTGATCTGCTATGCATGCCCCCTCTATGCACACTCCCCTGTGTGTGTGTGTTATTTACATTAGCCAGCTTTTCTCTGCTCTCTTATCTTTTACAAGCTGGATAAATCCTCTGTTCACATACTGATGAGTCACATACTGCAGAATTATAGACAACCGGGCAGAGCTGTCTGCAAGAGTAAACAAACAATCAGCTTGTAACTCTTCAGTGAGCTGCAGGGGGAAAGAAACGCACAAATGATCTCTTGAGATTCAAAAGGAAGGCTGTATACAGCCTGCTTGAGTATGGATGTATTTTCTATGTGTGGACATACTGTACATCAACCTACTTCCTGTTTTGGTGGCCATTTTGTTTGTTTACAAACAAACTTTTTAAAACTGTTTTTGACTACTTTTAATGCGGCGGGGAGCAGCAAAATTGTGACAGAGGGTAATGGGAGATGTCCCCTAACACACTGGTATGTTTACTTTTGTGTGATTTTAACAATACAGATTCTCTTTAAGTCTTACTACTTATCTTGAAAGTAAAATAGTGTTTCAAAATGGAGGTTCTCTTTTAAGAGATATAAGAAAATGCTGGATATCCTGTGTAAAATGTTTGGCAATGTACAGTATATTATGAGCTTACTTTTTTTTTTTTTTTTTACTTTTCTGAAACGTTGACATTTCCATTTAACTCACAGGAAGCCAGTGACATTGTACAAGGTCACCCTAATCCCACTGAATATGCTCTTTCAGCCCAGTCTGTCTCCAACAGGCAATCCATATGTCAGGGACAGCGAGTGCTCCTCCAGCTCCTGACATAAGTTGGCACATAGTGTCCAGACTGTCACTTCAGACTAATAATGAGTGTGATCATTTACGCGGCAGTTTTGTAGAAACTCTCTTCGAACTGGTGGCTTTCAGAGCTTCATTCTCTGGGCACTTGTACTGATCCCTCATCCAGCACAATAGGTTTAATCAACAAGACGAGCTCTCTCTGTCAATCTCCTTTTAACAGTGCAGGTATACTGAATAATTTATTAAGAAAGGTGTGCTATGCTAAGGTTATATAGGATTTTTTCAGGAAATAGCTTCACGGAGATTAAAAAATAGCTGATTATTTATTCATTATATCACAGCCAGACAGTGGATAAAATAGCACTGTTATTAATGGAAAGTTCTAACAATTACCTGCCAATTTACACTTGAAATGCCAAGGACATTCCTAGTCTTAATCCGCCTATTTCAAGGCATAGTGCTTGACTTTAGTTATACTCTACTTGCCGAGGTTTTATTGCAAGCTGAGAGGTGAGCATTTTGCAATTAAGGGGTGATGAGAGCGTATTTGCTTAACTGATTTCGGTGTCGGCTCCAAGCATTAACCTGCATTACAACTACTCTGACTCACATTATTGAGCTTTCATGAAGTAAAAAAGCCAGGGAAAATGATAAACCTGTTAAAGTACAAGAAATACATTCAAATATGGAGCAGTATTTAAAGGAAACCACTATTTGTTTAAGGAATTCATGTAACGTCTGTCATTTTTGAACACGCTGGCATAGGGCTGGCTCACACCAAGAGCGCTTCTGGGTGCTTTCAATAGCCCTAGAGTTTTGAAAGCACTTGGCTTATGTCTTTCTATGGTACTGCTGGGCAAACTACGGCCCACGGCAGTGGAGTAGCTACAGATCTCAGGGTCCCGATGCAGAACTTGGACATACCTCCTCAAGCCTCCCGCTTTGTTTCCTTGGGGGAAGGGAGCTCCTAGCACATCCTCTCCCATGCTCTGTCCTCTGTTCTTGCTGTGCCAGCCAATGAGATTTGCAGGGGCAGGGCTCAGGGAGAAAATCAAGCAGCTCACAGGAACAATTCTGTGAGGGGCAGAGCTACGCGTGATTCGGGGGCGAAACTACACACAATTTGGAGGTGGAGTTACGTGGCTGTCATGCAGGGCCTGGGGAAAGAGGATAATGTGGAGAATAGGGGCCGGCATGGGCCCCTACAGGATCGTGGGCCCAGTCTCCAGTGCGACTCTTGCAACCCTTGCTCCTATGCCTGTGGCCCGCAGGCTGGACGCCGTGTTACTCCTGCCCGACGACAGGTGGCCGGATTCCTCTCCCCCCCCCCCCCCCTTCCCCTGCTGAGTCACGAGCAGTGGGGGGTAAACTAACTTGATTGCCAATAGCCACATCGCATCTCCATGGCAACAGGGAGTCATATGACACAAAGTCGGGACATGCCAGCGTATTACATGCTGGCAGCCAATAATCTAGTATACAGTATGAATCTAGTATACGGTTTTGTGTCACAAAGATCAGGATCACCGGCGTACCTACCGGGGATGCGACCCCCTCAGCCGCAGGGGGGCCCGGGGCTGCTCTGGGGCCCGCTCACTGTGCGTGGGGGGAGCGCTGCTCTGGACCCCCCAGCAAGGTGCTCAACTGGCCGCAGCGTCTAATAGACGCTGCGCCAGTTCATTCTCCGCAGCCCCGCTCCAGCAGCCTGCATAGTCTCCGGCAGGCAGAGCAGGGCTACGGCAAGATGGCCGCCGAAGAAGCCCTACACTGGAGACTATTTGTGTCTCTAGTACAGGGCTTCGGCAGCCATCTTGCCGTAGCCCTGCACTCTGCCTGTCAGCGCGGGAGATGTGCTGCAGGAGGACTCGGGGAGCTGCGAGCCAGATGCCGGGAGAGGAGAAGACTTCTGTCAGGTAAGTGAATTGTTTTTTTTTCACAGGTGCATTTTTTTTTCTAGTGTCTGCTGCCTACATTGTGATTTTCAGGTGTCTGCTGCCCACATTACGATTTTCAGGTGTCTGCTGCCCACATTACGATTTTCTGGTCACTGCTGCCCTCATTCCGATTTTCTGGTGACTGCTGCCCACATTGCGATTTTCTGGTGTCTGCTGCCCACATTGCGATTTTCTGGTGTCTGCTGCCCACATTACGATTTTCTGGTCACTGCTGCCCACATTGCGATTTTCTGGTGTCTGCTGCCCACATTACGATTTTCTGGTCACTGCTGCCCACATTGCGATTTTCTGGTGTCTGCTGCCCATATTGCGATTTTCTGGTGTCTGCTGCCCACATTACGATTTTCAGGTGTCTGCTGCCCACATTACCATTTTCTGGTCACTGCTGCCCTCATTGCGATTTTCTGGTCACTGCTGCCCACATTGCGATTTTCTGGTGTCTGCTGCCCACATTACGATTTTCAGGTGTCTGCTGCCCATATTATGATTTTCTGGTGTCTGCTGCCCACATTACGATTTTCAGGTGCCTGCTGCCCACATTACGATTTTCAGGTGTCTGCTGCCCACATTATGATTTTCTGGTGTCTGCTGCCCACATTGTGATTTTCTGGTGTCTGCTGCCCACATTACGATTTTCTGGTGTCTGCTGCCCACATTGCGATTTTCTGGTGTCTGCTGCCCACATTACGATTTTCTGGTCACTGCTGCCCACATTGCGATTTTCTGGTCACTGCTGCCCACATTGCGATTTTCAGGTGTCTGCTGCCCACATTACGATTTTCAGGTGTCTGCTGCCCACATTACGATTTTCAGGCGTCTGCTGCCCACATTACGATTTTCAGGTGTCTGCTGCCCACATTGCGATTTTCAGGTGTCTGCTGCCCACATTACGATTTTCTGGCCCACATTACGATTTTCTGGCCCACATTACGATTTTCTGGTGAACACTGCCCACGTTACGATTGTCTGGTGAATGCTGTCCATGTTACAATTTTCTGGTGAACGCTGCCCACATTACGATTTTCTGGTGAACTCCGCCCACATTATGATTTTCTGTCCCACATTACGATATTCTGGTGAACGCTGCCCACATTACGATTGTCTGGTGAATGCTGTCCACGTTACAATTGTCTGGTGACTGCTGCTCACGTTACGATTTTCTGGTGACTGGTGCCCACATTACGATTTTCTGGCGAACTCTGCCCACATTACGATTTTCTGGTGAACTCTGCCCACATTACGATTTTCTGGCCCACATTACGATTGTCTGGTAAAATGCTGCCCACTTTACAATTAATTTACAGTGAAACGCTGCCCCATTACGATTATTTGGCACCTATGGGGGGGGGGGCCCATCCAAATATTCGCAGGGGGGCCCAGTGATTTCTAGTTACGCCCCTGATCAGGATAGTTATAGCTATGGTCTTCCCCATAGTAACATACGGCTGTAAAAGTTGTAGTATAAATAAGGCCATGAGTAGAAAATGTAATGCTTTCAGATTGTGGTTTGGAGAAAGCTACTGATAATTTATGGGACTACCAGAAG
>NC_090656.1:126626281-126743781 GCF_040937935.1 Hyperolius riggenbachi
TAGTATCCCCTTGGCCTAGCAAATATCATTATCATTAGATCTAATTTCCGTGTTCTCATTAAATACATTTTACTTTAATTGCAGGTGTGTGTTGTGTTGTGCTGTGACAGAAGTTCCTGATTTACACCAGGGTTGTTTTCCAGGAGTTTGTGTAAATGGCATTTTGCATAAACTATACAATGACTTCCCACTGAAAATCATAATAAACACTGTAGTTGTGTTCCATGTGCATGTCTGATCCTTTAACATCCTATAAGGCTAAATGAAAGAATGAACCTTTCAATAGAATTCTCAATGAAGGTCAAGGTTGTGTTCAAAGAACACATACTGTATATGAATCAAATATTCTATATCTTAAGCTAAACATTTCTGCTGGAATCAATGGACACTTATATATTCATATTTCACATGCATGCGAATGATGAGCAGTCAGGTCACGCTGTAGATAAGATTACACTAAAAAGCCCTGCGATGTGCTTCTGGCACATGCACACCCCACAGGTGGTTTGTAGAACACCAACTCAATAAATCTAGGTAGAGTTTGAAATCTAAGTGATTCCTTGTAAACAGAGTAAAGTACTGTGAAGTACAATACCCTGTCAGAGGTGCTCTAGGTGCACCCCAAATGGTTGCTACCGTACTGCACAAGGGTTGCGTGTGTAACACACACATCCTGCGTGCAATGCACTGGCAACCAAATGGGGCGCAATTCAATAATAAATTATCAAATCAGATGGCCGCTAAATCTAGAGATGTATGCCCAGATTTAGTAATCAAGGTATCAGTGTTTGAAACACAATGGGTTTCATTTATCAAACCGTTGGTTTGCTCACAGTGATCCCTCAGCTAGCTGTCGCTCTAAATGCCAAAATAAGCAAACAGTGCTTTATGTCAAACAGGTGAGTGGCCGTGATGTGCAGGAACCACAACCTAGTGTGTACATCATTAGCTGTACTTGGCTATATGAATACACTGCTCAGTAATTCGGCTATTTACATAATTTAAAAAAAATTAATGTGCAGTGGTGTGCCAAATTTGCCCAACACCCCACCAGGGCCCTCTGGCCATCATCCTCAGAGTGACACCCCTGCGAGGATGAGAAACGGGAGTGCACGGAGTCACGGACATATGACAGAGTGCACGCCAGCGGAAAAGGTGAGCAGCTACACTGCAAGGACCAAAAATAAAGTTGGGGAATTTGGGGGCCTAGTAGCGCTCAGAGGGGCTGGGGCAATTGCCCAGGTTGCCCCTATGGTAGCGCCAGCCCTGGATAAGAGGTTAATCAAGCTGGGGAGGGGGAATGCAGTTGTTTATAGCTACATTTTTATTTTAACAGAAAAGTACAGATATGGGAAATGTACAGAGCAGTATTATCCACCAGGCAACCTAGGTATGTGCTTAGGGCCTTAGTGGGCGTCAGGGAACCCACCTGCTGCCTTCGTTGACCTCTCCTCACTCAAGCCAAGCTAAAGTGTATGCACTTTACAGCGGGAGAGAATTTTAAGAGCTACGGTACGATAAAGAGCTTTTAATTACATAACAGTAGTGCCAACCTATTCATACTATTTTAACATAAAAGAAAATATTTGAGATTGATAGAGAATTTCATACGCATTTTCTCTGATAAAATGTTAGAGCCAATGTTTTTAAATATCACTGACTGCTTATTTTACCTTACCTTACAGCAGTATTGCCAGTTTCAGCTGGTTATCTCCATGGGCACCACAGTAGAACTGCCATGGCCATCTCGTTATCAGGATTTTATTTCCCACAATCACATGACATCACCCCCTAGTGTTGCATATCAGGACCAGTATGTTTAATTGACTTCAATAGCTGATGTCCTTATAGTAGCTGGGTAGTATGGATGGTGTAACCGATCATGTAATGTTGTAATTATTAGTTAAATGACATGAGCTTTATGTAATTCAATGGTATAAAACCAGATTACTTTTTTTAATAAACCTACACAGAGAAGCCAGTTGCAAACTGAACACTTGTGTCCATGTGCTTCTTTAAGGACCTTAATAATTGGGAGTCTTAAGCTGTCACTCTAAATTGTCTTGTATTACAGGTCCTCTTGAATTAAACTTCACAATGGTGACTGCTATACAGGTATGTATTCCATCTAATATCTACAAATCTGTGCTCAATATATTGTCCTGTAAAATGAAATACTATGTATAAATATGTGAAGGCTTTGCCAGAATGTTATGCTAAACCCACAACTAGATGCTGCTAAACAGAAAATATCAGTTTCCACTTGAAAATGTGATAGTATGTAAAGCAAGGCACTATGTGCAGCTGACATGTTCTATCCCATCTGAGGCGTTAATGGCACAAAAACCTATGTAAATAAAATTGAGTTTTGCTCAGCAAATTGCAAGTTTAATTGCATCACATTAAATTACTCAGGCAGAAAAAGGACCAAATACAATTCAGCTGAATGATGTTAATGTCTGGGACATTTAATCTCACCTCGAATCAGGAAAGAGCGAGAAGTTAATTAACATCAATAATAGGGTATGCTACAATACACGAGATAACAATATCCCCCCACACACATTGCTTACTCAAGATATCTTGCAAGATAGTTGTGGCAGAGAGCACAACGCTGCTTTCTAATCCAAAATCAATGTTACTGTTGTATGAAATATATATCAGCAACACAGTCTTCAACCAGCTCATTTACTGCCGTCAACACTGTTAATACTGTAGTATAGTCAACACTATTAATAGCTCAGTCAACACTATTAACAGTACAGTCAACACTATTAATAAGATGTGGCATACATCACCACCACAGTCCCTAGTGATTGTATTAAGAGCCAAGCAGGGTTAAATGGCACAGGCTGATGTGTGTAACCCTTTCAGGATAAAGAGCCTTTACTCTTAAAAGCTGACGTTGATTCAAAAAAGAAAGAATTTTTTTCAATCTGACATGCAGAGGTTGCCACAGTGGCTTGAGTGAATGTCACACAAATAAAATTACCCCCGTCATGTTACAGGAGGCTATGTGACCACCTTTGTATGTCAGATTGATTAGTCTTTTTTTTAAAATAGAAGGCTAAATAACCACATCTACGACACAGAAGGTTGATGTACACAAATTGAATATCAGAGTCTGAGTGACCACTTTCATTTCACAGGAGACAGAGTGATCACTGCCATATCACAAAAGAGGAAGGGGAACCAGAGTGATTATTGCCATGTCACAGAAGGCAGAACAACAACCAGCCAGCAATTATAAAGACAGTAGCCCACCTTATGGACCATGTCTAATAAGATTAAGCCAATCCTGAAAAGGATTCTCCATTTAACTGGTAGCCAGTGGAATGAGTGAAAGATCAGTGTCAATGCGCAATGCCGAGATTGGTTTGTTAAGCATTATTAAGTATTAAAAGGGCAAAACTGTAAAATGTAAAGTTCATATTTACACCTCCACATAAGATGTACATTCTTCCCAGAATAAATACAATATTATTATTTTTTTACCTGCTATGTAGCTTACAGTAAGCATGATGAGCCACCAATTCTGAACATTTTACCAACAGGTTTCAGGTAGTCCATCTCCTCATGGGGCAGTGTTCTCCCCAGGCTTTTTTAGCCGGGTCCTCCACCCGGCTAGCTTTGGTGAGCATCCGGCTGTCATCGACTCACTTCCTCCTCTGCTATAAGCAGAGAAACGCCAGCCCTGCATTCTGTCATCTTGCCCCACCCGGCTACTTTTTCATGCCACCCGGCTGGAAAAAATGTCTGGGGAGAACACTGTAGGGCATTCTTAGGATTTCTTGTATTTTCAAAAGCACTAAGTGAATGCCGGGGTAGAGTACAAATGCCAGCATAGTGTGCACATGAGCAGGGATGGCCTTCCGAGTAGCTACTCGTATTGGAAATGTTAATGAAGAGTTGATTAATCAGCTGTGACCACGAGTGACGGAGGGTCAACTTACCTATAAGTCCGCGGGATATTTTGCTTGTCAATTGCATCATATGTGTAGTGTTGGCTACATTCCACGACTCACTGCCATGCTTCCCCCGTCAAGCCGGAAGGAGGAACGTGGCCAACACTTTTGCGTTGGACGCGATTGACACGCAGAGGATCCGTATGGGTAAGTTAACCCTCTGTCACCTGTGGTCACAGCTGATCAACTCTTCAATAACATTTCCAATACGAGTAGCTAGAGCTTCGTAGCTACTCGGAAGCCCATCCCTACACATGAGTAGGCACCCTACCTGGCATATTTCTATAGATCCTTTCCTGGGAGTGCTTTTGAAACAATTAAGAGAAACCTTGAGAACCCTCATGAGGAGATGGACTAATCGTAAACCTGACGGTAAGAGATTCAGAGCATTCACATTAAATACCTTTTGTAATTGATGGCTACACAGGAAGTAAAAAATAAAATTACAGTGCATTTACTATGGGACAAGTGTATGTATGTGTATATATTATTTTCACATTTTCCCTTTTTAACCATAGTGCTCCTTTAAGCTAAGATTTGATACCTGTAGTTTAATTTTCCGTCAATCAGTACACTTAAGCTGTGCACAACGTCTTAACTATTCAGGTCTGAACTCCCTATCCTCATTGGTGCTGATTGATGCTGTCGCTGCTTTGCTGTCAAATGACAAGAACCTCAGTTTTATCAGCATTTAGTTTTAGGCAACTGTCATTCATCCACTCCTGAAGCTCAGCTAAGCATATGTTTATTTTTAGAGTAGGATCTGACAAACCAGGTTTGAATGATAAATATAGCTAGGTGTTAAAGCATAGCAGTGGTAAGTCAGACCATGTTTTTGGATGATTTTTTTTCCAAGTGGCAACATGTTTATGGTGAACAGCAGAGAGTATAGTCTTGAGCCCTGGGGTATACCATTTTTAATTGGCACAGGGTTGGACAGGAAAGGCCCCAAAGATACCCTTTGTGTTCTGCCAGCTAAGGAGGGGTTGAATTGCTGGAGAACTAAGCCATCTATGCCACAGACTTCATGATCAACTGTGTCAACAGCCGCTGAGAGATAAAGTACAATCAGGATAGCACAATCAGATAAAAATATAAAGGCACCTCCCTAATTACTGGACATGCCTACTAGGTCATGAAGAGCTCCCATACACATATGCATAATGGGCACACTGTTTTGTGGGTGGCTGGGAAGGGGTTTGCCACTCTCTGCTTCCTTACATAGCAACCCCTTTCCCACTTCAATGTAGACAGGCATAGTGGAATGTTTGTATGCTTGACAGGTCTTTTCCTGCACACTTCCAGCACCTATGGCTGGACTGGGAACTGCTAGAGCTTTTGGGGAGTCTCTATACATTTTTCAGGGAGACATCTCAAGCTTACTCCAACCTGAATTATCACAAATTCTTTCTGTTTTAAGAAAGCAAACTTTAGTTTTTCTATACATTTTTAAAATACATTTTAAACAAAATAAATCAATATTTGTTTTTGCACATACCAAAAGACAGCTGCTGATTAGCATGTTCAGCACCATGGAAAGCTACCTGCTTGGCAGTAACTTAGCCAATATGTTCAAACAGCTCATGCTCATAATAGGGAGTGCAATAGTGTTAACACACCCACTAGCGCAAATGAGGGAAATACATTGTTAAGTTTATCTAGTGTGCATTAAGGAGCAATATACATAATTAATGTGCAAAGCACAACAGCCGTTCAGACTACAAAATGCGGACCGCAACGCGTAGGAACGCACGCATGTCCGCGTTCGTATGCGTTGCGTGGCTGATCCCATCACTGAAAAGTGAATGGGACAGCCGCGCGTTTTTGTAAAATCTGCGTGCAGCATGCGTTCCCGGACCGCACAGGTCCGGAACGCATGCTGTGTGAACATCAGACATTGCACTCTATGCAATGTCTGATGTCGTGCGTTTTGGCCACCTGCACGCGTTTCCAAAACGCGTCTGGAAACGCGTGCAGTGTGAACGGGCCCTAATTGTACAAAAATCTTAGCAATAGAGAGTAATACATACAGTAATAAAAACACTCTTAAAGGCCTCATTCACACTTGAGCGTTTTGCTGGCGATTTGGGCAAAACACTCAAGCGCTAGCGATTTTTAAAGCACTAGTGCAATAATACCCCATGGGCCCGTTCTCAATTGGGCGATTTGCATTAATCGCCGGCGATTAACGCAAATCGTCAAACACAAATGTGTATCCTGCACCATTTTCAGGCGATTTCCCGGCATTTGCGTTTAGTGCTATAGAAGCGCTGAACACAATCGTGAAAAAATCGCCAAGTGTGAATGGTGATTTTTTCACGTTAATCGTCAAAAATCGCCTGAGCAAACCGCTAGCAAAAGCGCTAGCATTTTGCAAGTGTGAATGGGCCCTAATAGTGGGTGGAAGGGTGAGACGCTCTTTATGTTTTCATGCTGTAGCCCCTCATTGCCTGTCATGTATCCTATACATTAGTAATGTAATTAGCACTGGAACTCCTAAGATTCATGGGAACAGTACAGCACTTCAGATGTCATGTCACAAGAAAGACCTAATTACTGACACTAGTTGCAGCTACTAAGATGCTAAGCAGCTACTGCTACTGTTATCCAATCTAGCTGCCAAAACACTAGAGCAATGGCAATTAGTTGTCACATGCCATAGTTGTGTGCTACTGCTGCTTAGCATCTTTGTACCCAACAGTGACAAGTAGTAGCTAGCAACACAGTCTCATGTCACATGGCTTGTTGTTGTTCACTCAAGGAGCTAATTTGTCCTGTATTGTGTTATGTGACTTGTTGTACCCCAAAAATATTAGCATATTTTGTTTTTTTGTGTTAGATGGATGGTTCTATTTATAGGACAGCAAAAAACATTTGTAATCACAGATCTCATTCTCATTTCTGAATACAAACTGGGCTATATAGTGGTTTCTTGGTACCATTACTTATACATCCTAAATGCAGTAAAAGTAATGCTAAACACCTACTGTAAATACTCTATAACAACTACTATAACAATGGTATAACAACTCCAAACACTCACTGCATCATATGTATTTGGGGCTTTTGCTAAGGCTCTGTTCCCTCTTGAGTGGAGAACGGACATTTTTTGTCTGTTCTCTGCTTGTAGCTAAACGGACAGTGAATGGCTCCTATTAAATAAATATGAGCCATTCACACTTGTCACGCTGCAGTAAGTGGACCATACTTCTGTGCAGTCGGCAATAACCCCAGCCAGGCAGATGCGTCTGTTCGGAGTTACGCCTCATACCGCCAATCGCCACCACTCATTCCCAGGGAAGAAGTATGGGCATCCCCATTGGGCAGCAAAAGACCCATTGGGAATCCTCAGCAACAGGGAGGGTTCTCATTGGTTCATAGTGGACCAATGAAAATTCTTTCTGTTGCCAGGGATAATTGGCCTACTGCAGCTTGTGGAGAGCCTCATGCTCCTTCCAGCCTCTGGGCTGAATATACAGGGACCGAGCGGTGGCGATCGGTAGTGGGACAAGTGAGCCCATTTTGCTTCTGCTCAAATGGGAACCAAGTCTAGGACCGGCATAGGAAAACTTACAAAATCCATAACTTGGGTGTCTCAAGACATTTTTTTCGCATAAAATTCCATGCTTGTTAAAAAAAATTCAAAAATCTGCAATAAATATGGATTTTGCTATTTAAAATTAATATAGTACACCAGAAATGAGAGGGATATAGTGGCTGTCATATTGATCTCCTTTTAAACAATACCAGTTACCTAGCAGTCCTGCTGATCTCTGCAGTTGTATCTAAATCACACACCTGAAACAAGCATGAGGCAAATCCAGGTAGACTTCAGCTAGAAACATCTGATGTACATGCTTGATCAGGGTCTATGGCTAAAAGTATTTGAGGCAGAGGATAAAAAGGACAGCCAGGCAATGTGCATTGTTTAAAAGGAAATGAGGGGTCACATTAACACTTTGGAGGCGGTGTCACAATTCCTAAAGCCATCTCATGCTGAAAATGATCTAGAAATGATCTGTGGTTTAAGGGCAACCAACAGATCTCTCTTTGATCAGATTCCATCAGAGAGAGATCTATCTCTTGGTCCATCAGCCCATACATTGCTAGATGCATAGGAGCCTTCACAGTGCCTGTACCCCTTCTTCTGACAAAAGATATTCTTACTGCAACCTATGCAGTAGGAGCTAACAATGATCACTAAACCCTGTTAGGCACTGCAATAGCAGTCAGTATACATCAGTGCCCCTTGAACACTATGCAGAGCGGATGAACACAGCATTTCCTATTCATCTGCTCAGCATAATGCTAATGTTCACTACCATGCTGCTGCTTAATGTTCAATGAACCTAATTATCAGCTGCCACTCAGATTGCAGAAAACACAGCGATGCTCAGAAGGCGCATGGGCTCTATTTCAGTCCCCATACCTGCAGGCAACTTACACAACATCTCCTTATGGAGCACTGTTGCAGTTTATCTCTATTGCAAACCATGACTGATTCACATAAAGATGATATGTGAGCCTCATCATTCCACCACTACTCAGGATTTTAACTATCCCAATATTGAAAATTTACATGGGTGTCTTAACTGCACCCTATGGCATGAGGAGTAAAGGTTATGGCACATGCTTTACCAGTGCAGATGACTGAGCACAGAGGCATACAATATATAGTAGAGGCAATGAGTGATATTTAGTGCTGGTTTAGGCTTCTGATTTATTAACCACTGAGCAAAACAAGTAAAATGACACAGGTCAAGTATTTTAGTTTACAGGAACAGAAAGGACTCACAAGGGGCTTCACTTGGTGGGATCACCTACTACAAGCCATGCTGCAGATTATCAGAATACAAGTATCTGTACCAGGCTTCAATATCAAACATAACAACACATTTTGCTTTCAGTATGTCCTTAACTAATGAGCTTGACTAGGCTTCATCATTAACTACTATTCTAACCTTCTTGGCTTCTGCATGAGATGGTGAGGTTGAGTATGAATTTGGAGAAGTACCAGAGAGCGGTATTAGCCTGTGTGCAATAATGTCACTTTGTGTTGCTTCCCAGTGTTTATTTTAACAAATATAGGAGTGAACAAATCTCTTTATTTAAAAAAAGATTCATGCATATTAATGTGCGGTAAGGCATAACAACCAATAAGATTTCAACTGTCCGGACTGGAATGCAGTCCAATGAAAGGTGCTTGCTGATTGGTGGATATTTAATATTGCAATTTTCCCTGTTACTTTTGTCTTATGAAATAAAGCTAATGAGCATTAATAGGTGCTTATGGATTGGCATTTATACATAAAATGCCAACATACTCTCCTGCTCCACAATTGTTAGGTGTAGAAAAGCAGCAAATGTTTTCTCAGTGGGCTGCTTTGCCAACCATGAGTGCGACTGTACCCAACTCAGGATTAAAACCACCGCTAGCCTAAATCACACATGTGGCAATCAATATTCTGCACGTATCCCTGCTCGGTGAGGACACATTTCTCGCTTTGTATTGCGACACAAACAGCTTCGGATTGAAGGGCAGCAAACTCATTTACACCTAAATGTAGCAGAACACTCAAGGCTACATCACAGCGGTGAATGGGTCTCTCTGAGCTGCTGTTATTATGCGCACAGGGAGTTTGTGTTGGAAAGGGGTTATCTGACATATGCAGGAATACAAAGCAGGGAGAACTGGAAGGTTACAGAACCAGGCTAATAAAGGGGCAGCGGTAATATAGGATGGATACAAGAGACACAGAAGTACAAGAAGAGAAAGCATGGCTAGCTCTGAAACGAGTTTGGGAATATATAACTGATGCAAGTATCAGGCTTCTCCCTCCCAGGAGAGCTTCAGACCTACATTCAAGCTGGATTTTGACTAACAAATTAATAAAAAGTAGAATATTGTTCATATAAATTTTGATTTCGCCAATGAAATGTTCCTAGCCCACGACTTTGTCCTCAGTTTTGTTTTATGCTGAGGCTGTGATGAGGTCACCTCCATGATTTTCCATCTGCGGTTCTGATTGGATATCATAGGACTTTTTGTACCCATTTGACACGACTCAAGTTTATGAAACAAAGTGTTCAAACGAAAGGATCAAAGACCTTGCAAAACATTTTACAGCGAGCAGCAGGTGAAGCCAGACAAAGCTCGACACAGAACTGTACAAGGCAGGCTTTCGGTCATTTCCAGCACAGTGTATGCTGTGGTGCAGAAGGAAGATGCAATACGCAAAACAGAAAGTCCCACAGACACAGCATAAAGTGGACACAGTGAAATAACTGCGAACTGGACCATAATAAAGAGAATGGCTTCAAGCAAAGACATGCAGATTGAATATGTCATATCTAAGACATCAACCCCTAAGCATCTTATCCTGAAAATCAGGATAGACTTTGGAAGCTTTAACACAACAGTTAAATCACAGTTTTAATACATTTTAATACCATGCAATATAAGCTTTAACAATGAAGCAATACATCATGATGCTAGACTGGTGTGTGACATAACATCAAATTGCCAGTTTGGGTAATTAATGACAACTGAAGGCAATCAGAAATCTACAAACAGCTACCATAACATCTCAGTCACAGAACATGTCATACTTGTTCACAATTATAGGAATACACCCCCTCCCCCCTCCAGTGCCCAGGAACTTACCCAAAAAAGGAGGTTGAAGACGAACATGAGATATTTCATACACTGCAGGCAGTTTTGTGCCATCCTGCACCTCTTCAGCTCTAGGAGGAAAATGAAGGAGAGATCCAGGTAAAACACCACGTACTTGTTGCCCTTTGGGGAAGTGTACTTGGATTTTGTAGCTTTAGGACCTGGGTTAGTGTGGAACCCAAAAAAAGAGCCACCTGCTGATGCCCCAAACTGCCCCCCGTAGAGGCTGCTGTAGCGCCGGAAGGCACCACCCTGGGGGAGAGAGTAGTCTTTGCTGTCCAAGGAAGGACTGCGATGGTAAGTAGATTCATCCGTGCTCGACCGTCTCATGGCGCAGGTGGGTGCACAGGTTCAGGGGGCAGGGGAGGGGAGGGATAATTGTTGACAGGTAAAAGAGTTTACCCCTAAGTTTAACTGGCAGTATCAATCCATCCACTGGCAGGTTTTTACCATGTTCACAAATCTGAAGCTGTAGAGCAGGAGTACTTTTAAGACAGTTAGGATTCAGAGTGCCAATCTACCCACCGGTCTTCAGCAAAAGAGGCCATGCTAGCAGCTGCCCTAAACAGAGAAAATCCCTACACCAGAGAGTTACGAACATCCCCTCTAGCTTCCACCGCATGTCTGTGTGCTGGCCAGCTGTGCTGCAAGGTGCCTGAAAGGTGCTGCTGGCATGGCCCCCTCTTTCCTGCTGCAGCAGGCAGGACTAATCTGCTCTTCTCTGGTGTTCACTTCTGTCTGATCCTCAGTCACCCGCACACACATACACACTGAGCTTCATTCACACCACTCTCATCTCTCACTGATAATGCTTCACTCTTTCCTTGCATCTCCCCCCTCCCTTTTGACATTTCCCTGTCTCTCTCTCCGCTTTGCATGCATAGAAGCAGTTTCTCTGTGGTCCACTCAGAAGAGAGAAGAGAGGAGGAGAAAGAAAGCGAGAGATTTCTGCTACAGGCTTATTTATGCATGCTCAGCACTCTCACAGCTCCCAAGGAGGCTTCCTCCCTTCTCAACCAATCACAAAATTATCTTGGTCAATCATCACAGTTTCCAGCAAGAGGCAAAGGCACTCAGTGGTGCTTTGTGACCATCAGCAAACAACCAGTTAATAAATCAATGGGGAGTACAGAGCAGAGATAGAACTCGCTGTGTGAAAATCTGCAAGCTGTCTGCTGCGGTTGTTACTGTCTTGGTGAGTGAGGGTGGAAAATGTCTCTACCAGGGTCCATAACATTTAGCAAAAGTATCAGCCTTTCAATAACTACCACTATTTAAGTTTTTAATTATACACAACAAAGGTATAACGTTAAACACTACAAAACATCCAGAATTAAAACACCTTTAAACCCTCTATAATAGTCTGGAAAAAAATGGAGAATAAGGGAAATAGAAGTGTTTTCCTGGCAACCAATCAGATTCTGTCTGTCATTTTAAGATAAAAGGTGTTAAAGTTAATTGAGTTTTGTAATGGTATGGTACAGAAAGCACATTATTCTTCTCATTGTAAGAAAATCCTAGAATGAGAGTAATAATTGAGAGTAATAATTTAACTCATTATTTAGGCTGCTTACACACTAAGACGTTACAGGCGCACGTTAGTGCAGCCTGTAACGCTCCCCCAACGCACAGCAATGTAACACAAGTGGGCTGTTCACACAGCCCACGTTGCGTTACATGTAACACTGCACGTACTCCCGAAAGTGCAGCATGCTACGGCGTTACAGCGGCTTAAGCCGCGTTAGACTGTTTGCACATGCTCAGTCAGGTTGGGGAGGAGCGGAGAGCGGCCAGGCTAATTAATATTTACTGCACGTTGTGACGTACAGTGTTTACTTCCTGGTGCGGCCGCTCTGTGCGGCGATTGGCTGGCGGGACCACGTGATGCCGCATGCATCCAAGAGTACGCATCACGGCATCACGGATGCCAGAGTGAGCTGCACAACGCGGCTCACTCTGACGTCCACATCGAAGTGCACCAGGCCTTGCGTTAGGTGCACGTTATGCGTTATTTTTTTTTAAAGACTCTTATTGCGGTCTATGGTTCTGTGGGGAGGTTTTTTTCTAAAAGGAAGTTAAAAAAAATTTCACAAAAGAAAAAAGTAACCCCAGTTTTGACAATTAACACTGAAAAAGATATCCCATTAGAAGATTAATTACCACCTTCTATTCCAGAGACAGAAGAGGAATGGCCAATAGGCAGAACAGCAAGGGAGCAGTAATAGGTGCTTGGTTATAGTGCAGACAGGCGCTAGGAGGGTACTTTAGGTGTTGGGTTATCAGAAATGGGCGCAGACAACAGGCGTACATTAGGCGTCGGATTTTACATACAATGGGCATCAGAAGTAGTGGCCACTCAGCTATACCATAGCCAAGCACCAGAGGGTGGTAGTAGTTAGTGTTAGGTGTAAATAGAAGAGAGATTAGTGTTAGATGTAGACAGAGGAGAGGTTTGTGTTAGGTGTAGGTAGAGGGGAGGCTAGTGTTAGATGTAGATAGAGGGGAGGTTAGTGTTAGGTGTAGATAGAGGGGAGGTTAGTGTTCGATGTAGACAGTGGGGAGGCTAGTGTTAGGTGTAGACAGAGGGAAGGTTAGTGTTAGGTGTAGACCGAGGGATGCTTAGTGTTAGGTGTAGACAGGGGAGTTTAGTGTTAGGTGTAGACAGAGGGGAGTTTAGTGTTAGGTGTAAACAGAGGAGAGGATAGTGTTAGGTGTAGCTAGAGGGGAGGTTAGTGTTAGGTGTAGACAGAGGGGAGTTTAGCGTTAGGTGTAGACAGAGGAGAGGATAGTGTTAGGTGTAGCTAGAGGGGGGGTTAGTGTTAGATGTAGACAGAGGGAAGCTTAGTGTTAGGTGTAGACAGAGGGAAGCTTAGTGTTAGGTGTAGACAGAGGGGAGGTTAGTGTTAGGTGTAGACATAGGGGAGGTTAGTGTTAGGTGTAGACAGAGAGGAGGTTAGTGTTAGGTGTAGACAGAGGAGAAGTTAGTGTTAGGTATAGACAGAAGGGAGGCTAGTGTTAGGTGTAGATAGAGGGGAGGTTAGTGTTAGAGGCTGGGGCTATAGAGAGGGACAATAGAATATTGGTATTTATTACTGAAATTCTACTGCCGTGCCCATTTTATTAGGCGCCCCTATTAGATGTATGTCATCAAAGTGCAGCAGTGGACATAGGTGGACTGAGCCTGAAAGTTGTTAGTTTTAATTTTTAAACGTTTTACAGTGAACCCAGCTAGAGGAGGGCCGCAGATGACATAAGATGTGTTAGGCGCCATGAGTTCTTTTTTTAACTTCCCCACATGAATAACCTTATTCAAAAAATAAATAAATGTAGGGTTGAGGGAATACAAACAAGATTTGACCTGATTTAACATGTATTATAATAAATGACATTACATTACTGTAATAATCTATTTGCTTTAAACTGCTACAGTCATGACAGGATTAGTGGACAATGGGTACTGTGCTGCTATGGCTGTTCTGGGATCTGTAGGAGACTGCAGTAGTGGTCATGTGACTGCTGCTTCACCACTGATGTTTTGAAATATGAATAAATATACACATAACTCCATGTACAGAGGTTATATATATTTTTGTGAATTCAAAAGAATATTTTCTTAGTTCAGCACCATGGACAGCTTCACAGTGATGCGTAGCACCAACAGGCAACACAAAGAACCAATCGAAGACCTGTTAATGCCTTTAAAGGGGAACTGAAGTAAGAGGTATACGGAGGCTGCCATATTTATTTCCTTTTAATCAATACCAGTTGCCTGGCAGCCCTGCTGGTCTATTTATCTGCAGTAGTTTCTGAATAACACCAGAAACAAGCATGCAGCTAGTCTTGTCAGATCTGACTTTGAAATCTGAAACACCTGATCTGCTGCATGCTTGTTCAAGGGCTATGGCTAATAGTATTAGAGGCAGAGGATCAGCAGGGCTGCCAGGCAACTGGTATTGATTGAAAGGAAATAAATATATCAGCTTCCGTATACCTCTTACTTCAGTTCCCCTTTAAAGGAAACATCTGGGAAACTTAAAAAAAAATCAGATTTACTTACCTGGGGCTTCCTCCAGCCCCTTGAAGCCTATACATACCTCGCCGCAGCTCCGATCCAAGTCAGTCTCCCGGGGTCTCCTCCGTAGCAGATCCCGACCCGTGGCCGGGAGCGTTTTGCATAGGCGCATAGGCCTCCAGGAGCTGGAGGAAGCCCCAATTAAGTAGGTTTGAATTTTTAAGTTTTCCTGATGTTTACTTTAAAGGACAAGAATATAGAGACTGCCATATTTATTTCATTTTAAGCAATACCAGTTGCCTGGCAACCATGCTGGTCTATTTGGCTGCAGTAGTGCCTGAATAACACCCGAAACAAGTGTACAGCTAATCCTGTCAGATCTGGCAATAATGGCAGAAACATCTGATCTGCATGCTTGTTCAGGGTCTATGGCTATAAGCATTAAAGGCAGAAGATCAGCAGGACAGCCAGATAACTGGTACTGCTTAAAGCACTTCAGAGTAGAGGGGGATTAACCTTTCTGGCGGTAAGCCCGAGCTGAGCTCGGGCTATGCCACCGGAAGGCACCGCTCAGGCCCCGTTGGGCCGATTTGCATAATTTTTTTGCTACACGCAGCTAGCACTTTGCTAGCTGTGTGTGCAATCCGATTGACGCCGATCTGCCGCTATCCGTCGCGCCGCAGCCACCCCCCCCCAGACCCGGTGCGCTGCCTGGCCAATCAGTGCCAGGCAGCGCTGAGGGGTGGATCGGAGTCCCCTTTGACGTCACGACGTCGAGGACGTCGGTGACGCCATGGCGACGGGGGAAGCCCTCCAGAAGATCCCGTTCTTCGAACGGGATCTCCTGATCTCCGATCGCCGGAGGCGATCGGAGGGGCTGGGGGGATGCCGCTGAGCAGCGGCTATCATGTAGCGAGACCTTGTCTCGCTACATGATATAACAAAACAAACAAAATTTAAAAAACGGCTGTGCTGCCCCCTGGCGGATTTTAATAAACCGCCAGGAGGGTTAAACAGATGTTACTCACCTGGGGCTTCTTTCAGCCCCAAGCAGCCGCCTCAGTCCCTCGCCGCAGCCCCGCCTGTTGCCCTGCTGGCTGCCTGTAATGATCACCACCCCGGCGGGGAAGGGGGGGGGGGGTGGGCCCTACTGCGCCTGCACAGTACGAACCAGATGACGTGGAAGCAAGGGCACGAGTGTCTGTTCAGATGCAGAAGGTCTGACCCGCCGGTGGGGTCACGATCCTTACGGGTGGCGGTGGGGAGGGACTGAGATGGCTGCTAGGAGCCTCCATATCCCTTTCACTTCAGTTGTCCTTTAATGCAAACCACTGAAAAGGGCTTCTTCCTATTGCACATGTCCTAATGAGGTTTTCAGAACCCATGCGGTTAGGAAATAACAATGACATGGCTTTCTCATAGAAAACACATATTGCTGTTTGAAGTAAAGTGATGTGACGCATTCTGTTCAGTAATCGCACTACATGCTGCATTTTTGGCATTCCTGTATTTCAGCCTGATTTAATGTGAAGGAACAGTGGTTGGCAAATACATTAAAAGGTGCATGGAAAGAACACAAGAAAAATCCATGTTTTTGTACCATTAGGGAATGCCCCACAAAGCTGATTATGATCAACCTCCATGTACTAGTGACTTTGCAAAATAACTGCAGTTAGTGAATCCCAATATGCCTATAAACAGAGCAGAGTGTTTGAGAAAAGCAGGCCTCTACCTATAGCTGTTCTCTGAATTCTACATTGGTGCAGAGAGTTGAGATAACATCATGGGGGGAACTGTCTGCTCTTCCCCTACCTGAAAGTGCAGGCAGTAATAGGGGCTTGGCTAATATAAATGAATATATCCATTTTCTTACTATCGGACTATTTTGTAAACCCTTGAACCTAAATTAGCAGGCTTTTCAAAATAAGACTTGAATTTAGCAACAGCATCTGTCAAAGGGATCTTCCGTGCTGTGCAAAATCACTCATGACTAAGCCTTATTCACAAAAAGACAAATTTAGTCTTCGCAAATCAACACAGGAACAAACTGCTTAGGCTAGTGATTGTACCTTCTTGTCATTAGTGACTTGTCACTGCAGGAGATGCTTAAAAGTAAAGAGAAAAATTAAAAAAACATAGCCTTCATTGCCAGCAAAGGATGTTCCTGAATCTCATTCTCTATGAAATATTGTCCAGTTCCAGGATTTTAGTTTTAGCTTAGCACAGTGTGGAAAGGTAGTAGTAGCTTTTGGCGGTCCTTTAGCTGTCTGTATCCCCATTGCAGAGCTTCACCCTCACTTCCTGTCCCTGGGGCCCTCCATCTAGTGTTTTTAATTATTTATAAGGGCCCATTCACACTTGAGCGGGAATCGTGTGATTCCCACTCACCGCAAACCGCTAGCGCTTTTTAAACCACTTAGCACATGGTTTGCTAAGGCAGTGTTCTCACTGCTGCAATCGCAGGCGTTTTGTGATTAGCGATAATCGCAGACGCGTTACATGCAGCGTTTTGGTGGCGATTCTTGAGTGAACGCGATTAGCATGTATAGAACTGCTAATAGCGATCACTCCCAAAACGCTACAGTGTCCAGTGATTTTTCCCGCATTAATCGCAGAAAAATCACTCCTGCAAGCTAGCGTTTTGCGATTTTAGGTGTGAACTGGGCCTAAAGTGGCGACATCTACTGCAGTGCTTTAATATTAAAACTAGTAGTCCTGGCCAAAGGAGGGACAGAAGTAAAAACCGAAGGCTGTACATGCTAATTAACTGGGAGCACAGTGGTGGGAAAGGTGTGATTTACTTAAAGTGGACCTGAACGCTTGCACAGGACAGAGGGAAAATATAAAAAATCCATCCTGTATGTATTTAGTGAATTTAGCCTGTTTAATTCCCCCTCATTTGTGTCTAATCACAAATTGTAAATTGATCTCTCCCATGTCAACGGACTGCCATGGCAGATAAGGTGGATAAGCTCATTTAAAAGCACAGGATATTAACAATATGTCTGATTCTATGAAAGCAGGAAGTAGTAACTCTTCTCTCTCTCTCTCTCTCTCTCTCTCTCTCTCTCTCTCTCCCTCTCTCTCTCTCTCTCTCGCTGGTAAAAAAAAAAAAGACTCCATAGCTTTAAGGCATCAAAAACGGGTGCGTTAAAAAAAAGTGTAAAAGCGCATGATAAAAAAATGCATGTGCTTGTGTGTGTTTTTGCGTGCATTTCAGTGTGTTGCGCATTTTGTAAGCATGTTTTGCTTATTGTAGCAGTAGTCAATAAAGATTTGTTTTCATATGTAAATGTATTTTCCAAATAGGGGTAAAAAGCGCTTGTATGTGCTTCTATGCGCTAAAAAAGGACACCCATTTACTTGCATTGATGTGCGTTTTAGAGATCAACACTACATTTTGTAACGCAGCTCAGTGTAGCGCATAGATGTGAACAAGGCACATTTAATTACATAGGAAAATCAATACCTTGGAGAATGCACAGGGCAACGCGCTGTGAAAAGTGCACAGAAACGTCCCTAATGTGAACGAGGCCTTAAAAACACTCTCCAACTTTCTGTTTAGAGGGTTATTTCTCCTGGATTCTTACATACTGCAGTAAAAATACAAAAGATGTTTTATTCCCTTATCACACTATGCAACACAAATATTTCTCCTGGGTTGTTCTTTAAGCAGAGAGTTACATGTGTAGAACTGTATGATCCATACAAAAAGAAACTCCTATTCATAACTAAAGGCAGGTGCAAAGTTGTCTGACAGTAAATCCAATATTGAGACTTATAAAAGTCTAAAGCCTGCATCTCAAAGTAATACCCTTTAGTGCGATCTGTGCCCTTGTAAAGCTGTAACTGTAAACTGTACATAACCTTTATCCAAAGGTGAAACTGGCTCATCTATAACTCTCTGGGGTCCATTTTAGCAGGAACTGGAAGCTCAGTCCTCTGATCCTTTTAAAATGAAGGTGTTAAAAATGGTATTTTAAGTGCCTCTTGATTTTTTTCTTATACATCTAATAATAAGAAACCAGACACTTGAGCTTAAAACAGGCCTTGAAGATTAGCCAGTTTTACATTAGCCTAAATAAATGAATTTGTGCATGCATTTGTGTGCAGCTAGACACTTGGGTCGTTGGGCTCTACAACGGATTTCAGGAAATGTGGGCACCTGGGGGTAATGGACTATTTAGGCCACCCATAGGCGTTAATGCAAAATATCAGCTATTGGGGGCCAAAGAAGAAATTTGGGCGCCCGATAACTAGCGGACGCCGGGCCGTCTAACTGAAATTTTTCATTTTGAGAATTAGTGTTCTTAAAAAATATTGTTTTGAAATTTGTTTTGACAATTATAATTTCATAAATTATTGTTTTGAAATGTATTATCTTTATTATCTTCTGATTGAACTCGATGGACGTATGTCTTTTTTCAACCCAAATAACTATGTAACTATGTCAATGTATCGCTTTTTGTATTAACGTTATTTGCAGCGGACAAAGGGGGTTTTAGGGTTAGGCGTCAGGAAGGGGGTTTAAGAGTTGGGCACCACCAGGAGGGATCTTAGTGTTAGGCACCACCAGGGGAGGGTTCAATGTGAGAATAAGATTAGGTTTAGTTGTAATAAAATATTGGTAAGAGCTGATTAACACTGCAGGAGAGATTTGTAAGCGCTGGTGATTTGAAAAGCTCTTGCTAATGCAATGCTATGGGGGATTTTTTCAAAATCACATCGCTCCAGTGAGAGCACACACATACGCAAGAGCTTTTAAAATCACAAACCACTTAGAAAAGCTCTTGTAGTGTGAACCAGCTATAATATTTACCAATGTTTTACTATGCTCACTATGACTGTAAATATACACTGCTCAAAAAAAGAAAGGAAACACTTAACACAATGTAACGCCAAGTCAATTACACTTCTGTGAAATCAAACTGTCCACTTACTGTAGGTAGCAACAGTTTTGAATGTTGGCGGTGCTTTCACTCTAGTGGAATCATGAGAAGCAGTCTACAACCTGCACAAGTGGCTTAGGTAGTGCAGCTCATCCAGGATGGCACGTCAATGCAAGCTGTGGCAAGAAGGTTTGCTGCGTCTGTCAGCATAGTGTCCAGAGCATTGAAGTGCTGCCAGGAGACAGGTCAGTACATCAGGAGACTTGGAGAAGGCCGTAGGAGGGCAACAACCCAGCAGCAGGACTGCTACCTGCGCCTTTGTGAAAGTAGAGACAGGAGGAGCACTGCCAGGACCCTACAAAATGACCTCCAGCGGACCAAAAATGTTCAGGTGTCTGCTCAAATAGTCAGCAACAGACTCCATGAGGGCCCAACATTCACAGTTGGGGGTTGTGATCACAGCCCAACCCCCGCGCAGGAGGTTTGGCATTTGCCATGATTGGCAAATTAACCACTGGTGCCCTGTGCTCTTCACAGATGGAAAGCAGGTTCACACTGAGCACAAGTGACAGACATGACAGAGTCTGGAGATGCTGTGGAGAACGTTCTGCTGCCTGCAGCATCCTCTAGCATAACAGATTTGGCAGTGGATCAGTAATGGTATATGGTGACATTTCTTTGGAGGGCCTCACAGCCCTCCATGTGCTTGCTAGAGGTAGCCTGACTGTCATTAGGGACCAAGATAAGATCCTCAGACCCTTTGTGAGACCATATACTGATGAGGTTGGCCTTGGGATTCTCGTAATGCAAGACAATACTAGACCTCATGTAGTTGGAGTGTGTCATCAGTTCCTGCAAGACGAAGGCATTGATGCTATGGACTGTCCCATCCGTTCCCCAGGCCTGAATACAATTAAGCACATCTCGGACACCATGTCTCGCTCCATCCACCAATGCCACGTTGCACCACAGACTGTCCAGGAGTTGGTGGATGCTTTAGTCCAGGTCTTGGAGGAGATCCCTCAGGAGACCACACACAACCTCATCAGGAGTATGCCCAGGCATTGTAGGGAGGTCATACAGGCATATGGAGGCTACACACACTGCTGAGCCTCATTTTGACTTGTTTTTAGGAAATAACATCAAAGTTGGATCAGCCTGTAGTCTTTTTTGCACTTTAATTTTGAGGCTGACTCCAAATCCAGATCTCCACGTGTTGGTTGATTGATACATTTGATTTCTATCGATAATTTTGTGTGATATTGTAGCCAGCACATTCAACTATGTAAAGAATGGAGTATTTAATAAGAAATGTCATTCATTCAGATCTAGGATGTCTTTTTTTTGGGGTACTTTTATTTTTTTGAGCAGTGTATTTTCATTTTCTTTGTTATAGATTAAATTTGTCCTTTTCAATACTGTTATTCTAATGTATTTATTATTTGTTATTCTAATGTATTGTTATAGACAATATCTTACCTCAACTGGCTTCAGGAAACACCACAGCACTGAAACTGCCCTCATCCAAATATGCAACCACCTGCTCATGGCAAGAGACAGAGGAGAGTTCTCGATCCTCATACTGCTAGACCTTTCTGCAGCCTTTGATACAGTTGACCATGACATCTTGATAAACAGGCTACAGGAATACTGCGGCATTGATGGCATAGTTCTTCAGTGGTTCCAATCCTTCTTGAGTGGCAGAACCCACAAAGTGTCTATGGGGCCCTTCTTGTCCACCCCTGTATCACTTAAGTATGGGGTGCCCCAGGGCTCAATCCTCTCTCCCCTGCTTTTCACGATTTACATGTTACCGCTGGGAAAACTAATCCAAAAACATGGCCTGACATACCACTGCTATGCAGACGACACCCAACTATATCTTTCCTTCAAGCCTGGTGTGACAGACCCAACTAACTATAAACGCCTGCTTATGTGAACTACAGAAATGGATGAATGACAACTGGCTGAAGCTAAATGCAGACAAAACTGAAGTCCTTCTAATTGGAGGGCAGAGCATGATAACAAAACAACTTAACTTGCAGTCTTCACCACTGGGAATAGGAGGCACGGATCTACGCAGCTCTGATCATGTGCGTAGCCTGGGAGTTCTAATTGATTGGGATTTAAACTTCAGAACTCAAATCTCTGCTGTGGTGAAATCATCCTATTGTCACCTGAAGAACATTGCAAAAATCAAGCACCTCATACCCCCAGAAGATCTGCCAACCTTAGTCCACGCCTTCATCACATCCCGACTGGACTACTGCAATGCTCTCTACACTGGCCTTCCAAAAAAGGTCTTGTACCGTCTACAGCTGATACAGAATACTGCTGCCAGACTGCCAGACTGCTAACCAACCAACCCCGTCACTGCCACATAACGCCAGTCCTGCACTCCCTTCACTGGCTACCTATAGAATGGAGGGTCCTATTCAAGATTGGCCTACTGACATTTAAATCCCTGAATAATCTAGGCCCTGGATACATGAAAGATATGTTGCAGCTACGTAGCAATCCCCGCATTCTCAGATCAACAGGTTCTAATAATCTAGTCATACCCAGAGTCCACTTGGAAACTTTTGGTCCCAGAGCCTTCTGTCATGCTGCCCCTACGTTTTGGAACTCCTTACCTCAACAGATCAGGACAGCTCCATTCCTGGACGTGTTTAAATCCAGACTGAAAACCCACCTGTTCAGTTTGGCATTTGCAGAAATATAACTTTTGTTGTGTGAATACTTCATCCTACTAAGTACTGAATCTGAGAGAGCCTAAGCGCTTTGAGTCCTATGGGAGAAAAGCGCTATAGAAATGTTATTGTATTGTATTGTATTATCTTAAAATTTTGGCTATATCCCATTCCCTTCTTTTCCTGGTGCCCTTATTTAATGTATGCTCTACAACAGCCACATGGTCTGCTGTGGCTATAATCATGCTCTTGCTTCCAACACACAAAAATATATATCTTAAAGGGTTTAAACAATGTATTTTGTTCTCAAGGCAATTCACCTTGTGCCCCCCCCCCCCCCCCCCCAACAAATTGCTATTCAGGCACGTAGCTAGAAACCATGGGGCCACATAGCAAAATTTTGGTTGGGGCGATCATATACATATTCTCCGCAATTCGCTCCTGTCAAAACTGTGATGAACTTTCTAGAAACTGAAATTCATTGATCATCTTTTGTCCTCATTTATTCTATCTTAGGTAAAGATGAGGAAACGATATATAAAAATAGTTATAGACAATGGCCTCGATTCATAAAAGTGCTGTCGAGCGGGGAAAGTCGAGCGGGGAAACACCGCTGTTGGTATTTCCGCCTTCAGGGTGGTAATTCATAAAAATGTAGCTAGATGTGACAGGCGTGCGGAGATATTCCGCTGTAGGCAGGCGTTAGGCTGTCGGGAGACATGCAGAAACAGGAGAAGCAGGCGGAGTCCCTCCGTGCGGTGTTCTCTCTGCAGCTGCTTGGGAGGTCTGTCCCATTCACTGCACTGTATTCCGCACGCTTCTCGCCACATCAGAGGTAGCGGTAATACCCGTCCGCATACCGCTTCCTCTAATCTTTATGAATTGACTACTTGTTACTTTTGCTATGATAATCACCGCGCAAGGCGGTGATTTATCACTCTGCTCGCGAAAGTCGGCTTTTCATGCGGAAAAAGCCTTTATGAATAAAGATTCTGCTGTGTGGTCGGTAAAGTGTGCCGTTTTCAGCATTCCCGCATGCGGGAATGCTTTATGAATCGAGGCCAATATCTTAAAATTTTGGTTATACCCCATGCCCTTCTTTTCCTGGTGCCCTTATTTGATGTTTGCTCTACAATAACCACATGGTCTGCTGTGGCTATAATCATGCTCTTGCTCCCAACACACACAAATATATATCTTAAAGGGTTTAAACAATGTATTTTGTTCTCAAGGCAATTCAACTTGTGCAACCCCCCCCCCCCCCCCAACATACACACTGCTATTCAGGCACGTAGCTAGAAACCATGGGGCCACATAGCAAAATTTTGGTTGGGGCCCCCCAACAAAAAAATGTTAAGGCACATTTGTGCACCTCCCCCTTTACACACACACCAATTTCAGATAACCAGAAGTACCTCCCAGAATTAGACAGCCCCCTAGTATGCGTAACCAGATGTACCACAAGTAGTAGGTAGCCCTCCCCCCCCCAGTATAAGTAACCAGAAGTGCTCCCCACTAAAGGATACAATGTAGGGCACATATATAAATTCAGAGCCAACGGTGGATATGGACAGGTAAATTGTACAGCACCGGGCACAGGGGGGAACATTTTACATTGGGGGGGACACCGGGGGTTCCATTGCTTGTCCCAATATCGCATGTCATTACCGATGCGCACCCAGTCGAGCTAATCAGCACTAGATCTTGCAGTATGTCCGACCAAATCATGCGGCCAATTTTTGGGCCAAAATTGGGCATGCTCTTGGTAGCACAGATTTTCATCCAGGTCGATAATTACTGAATCGGATGGTCGATCGGCCACCAAGTCGCCTGATGTATGGCCACTTTTAGCTATGGATGCTCATTCCGACATTTCCGATCGGAAATCGTATTTCCGCATTAGAATTCAGAAATCGGTAATACAAGTGCGGTAGGTGGATTTTCACAGAAATTTCTGCTGTCTTTAACAGTGACTTTATCAAAAACTACAAGGTCTTTTTGAAAGATTTTCATAGCACCTATGGGGACTTTGCTATTAACTGGTAAAGTCAGCGGCCATTGACTGTTATGTAAAATGCCGAAAATCCGCATTACCAATATGCAGTATGCCGCCGACTTTAGAGGTTAATAGCAAAGCCCCCATAGGTGCTAGAAACACCAGAATTTCAGGGTATGGTAAGCAGAACAGTGGGAACAAGAGGAAAACATTTTTTCAAAAAGACCTTTTAGTTTCTGAGAAAATCGATGTTAAAGTCGGCGGAGATTTCCGCAAAAATCCGCATCGGAATGTGGAAATCGGTAGCGGAAAGTGAAATCATGAGTGGGAATCGGCAATGGCAAGTGAATTTTCAGTGGAAGCGGAAATTAGCCATTTCGACCATCCCTACTTTTAGCCTGCGGACTGGATCGCATTCTTTGCATTTGATTGGGAAATGTTATCCTGCATTTCACAGTCCTGCACCTGATTGTAGGTGTGCAACTGGAATGGTTACTGTTTTACATTATAGAAGAAAGCACATGCATTAACAGTTCTCCCTGAGCTCTAGGGGGCATCCCAGGCACAGGATTGGGTGAATTGTGGGCAGCGCGGTGGCATAGTGGATAGCACTGTGGCCTTGCAGCACTGGGTCAACAGTTCAAATCCCAGCCAGAGCACTATCTTCCCAGAGTTTGTATGTTATCCCCGTGTCTGCGTGGGTTTTCTCCGGGCACTCTATTATCTCCCACATCCCT
Source organism: Hyperolius riggenbachi (assembly GCF_040937935.1). Taxonomy (NCBI): domain Eukaryota; kingdom Metazoa; phylum Chordata; class Amphibia; order Anura; family Hyperoliidae; genus Hyperolius; species Hyperolius riggenbachi. Next base: position 126,651,244 of record NC_090656.1, read on the forward strand.
AAAACATACAGATAAGTTCATTGGCTTCTCCCTAAACTGACCCTAGACTATAATGGACATATGACTATGGTAGGGATTAGATTGTGAACTCCTCTGAGGGACAGTTAGAGAACAAGACTATATACTCTGCGAAGCGCTGCATAAGATTTGGGCACTACATAAATACTAAATAATAATCTTTGTCTAATACCAGCCACTGCAAGCATTACTATGCATATTCTTGCTCAAATAACATTTCTGAAATTTGCTTCAAGTCACATATTGCTCTTTTGAAGCTTTCATCACACTGATTACCAGCACCCAGAATTGCACCAGCATTCAAGGGAATGCAGACTGTGAATTCAGATTAATCTCGCAGAATATAAATAACTACGAGTTAATGAAGCAACATTCTGCAGAGCTGCTAACCAGCGGCAAAGTATAATGAACACATTTAGGAATGTTTTATGATATCCTTGGACTATATTTTGATCAAAATGTCATGCAACAAAGGTCTGCTCCTCTACATAATTTCATCAGGTTTCATTTATTAAGGCAGTAGGAAATATAAATGAACAGAAAACCGTAGTAATTATTTATATTGTTAAATAATAAAGTTATAAAGTGATTGGTTGCCATACATTACACCAACATTGCTTCCTGCACTAGCAGGGCTAATATGCATTACAGACATTGTAAATGCTTGTATTCCTAGCACAGGTCTGATAGCTTAGCAAACCATTTCCATAAATATGACCTTTTGTGTGAAGCAAGGCTTCTAAAACACATAATCCTATTTATTTATTTCATTTTTAGAATTAGTCATGTGACCTGAAGCAGCAAAGTTGAAGGTGTTACCAGTGTGCCTTGTGGATGAGCTGCTGCTTGGCTCAGCATCGTTTACCATATTGCTCAGGCAGCAAGGGGTGAGGAAACGTAATTTTTCTTTGTGTAATATAAGAAAAAAAGTACGCAATACATTGAAGGCTAGAAATATGGATGTTTAGCAACTGTGGATGTGGTAGTGCCACTAATGCCAAGAGCAAAGCAGGCACACCAATCCCTATGTCAGCATTTAAGGTCCACAATCAGTCCATTCCTTAGGCATACTGAAAAAAAAACCAACATCTTTTTTGGGCAGCAGGATAACCTCAAAATAAGCTCTTGTTTCTGTCAATTGTTCTCCGAAATTCATGGAAACTTTGTTGCAACTTGCAAATTGCAATTGGACCAATGAATTGCAGTTGCTGCCAATCTGGATTGGTCAATTTTTAATTTGCATACAAATTTCAACCCACTCTGGTGTCCTGCCGACATTTTCAGGATTGGCAATGGGTGGTAAGCAAACATCTTGCTTGTGTGCTACCTATGTTGGATGTTCTCTCTTACAACTAACCTGCACTGACTGCAACTATGGGGTGAAGTAATCAGTGCGAGCTCACTGCTGACTGGATTTAAGATTGCTCTTACGATGGAACTCTTGATGTAGCATACTGCTATACTCCTATAATTTTGTTTCTAGGGGTTAATGATATGCAAGTTTTATTATTTCTATATTGTATAGATTGAGTTGCATTTTGGATATAAATAAAATATACATATTTTTGATATGTACAGAGCGATCATATACATATTCTCCGCAATTCGCTCCTGTCAAAACTGTGATGAAATTTCTAGAAACTGAAATTCATTGATCATCTCGTCCTCATTGGGTACACAAAAAAAATTAACACAAAAAAGCCCCTTTCCCCACTATACATTAAGAAAATAACAGTTTGTGTCTTGGAGTTGGACTAGATCGATCTCAGAAGATTGTGTCCCACAACCGTAGCAATCTGTGGTGGAGGAGCAACTAGCTTAATGGATTCAGATCTGGAACTTTAACAGCAATTTATTTGACATCTGGTAGTTGGGTGCTTATTCACAGAAAACAGCAAGCTCTACCATTGACCGCCTATGCAGGACTAGGGAAATACTGTTCCCTTGAGTTGTGTTTTAACTACAGGGCAGCAGCAGCAGCATCCCTGCATTGCTAATTGGGACAGAAAAATGAGCATTTCTCAAGCTCTGTAAGGCCTGTGCCATAATGAGAGTAATAAGTGTCAGCAGTAAGGTTAAAGCAAACATGACCCTAGAAAGCCTAATAAATCCACTGATCATATAATATATACCATAAGATGACAAGTTGAAGGACCTTATTTCTACGTTTCCACACTCTGCTGCAAAACATCTACATTTTTCAGTATTATTATTATGTCATCGTGGGTGGGATATCATGACCACAAAGCTCCCAAATGCCATCAATCAAGGTGAGTAGCTGAAATCCCACATATGGCTACTTTGATCCTTCATGCCAAACAGTGACGCCACAGTGCACAAGAGCTGGCCTCGCTACAACATTCTCTGCAATTATTATTGTATATTTTTCATACCGAATGGTTCTTAACCCAAAAATATAATATTGAACCAAGGAAACATGAATAAGGCCCAGTGCACACCAAAAGCCTCTAGCAGATCTGCAAAAAGCTAGAGGTTTTTGAAGCAAATTTTTGAGCTATTCTAGGCATGTTTTCTAAACATGCCTAGCATTTTGTGTAGCGTTTTTGTGCAGCACATTTCAAATATTGTTACAGTAAAGCTGTTACTGAACAGCTTCTGTAACAAAAACGCCTGGAAAACCGCTCTCATTTTACTTGACAAAGTTGTCCAACTTCTTCAAGATTTTGATAATCGTGCATTTAAAAGACTTTTGTTGTGTGTGTGTATGAGCCTTCAGTTAAGGTTCCCTTTAAATTGCCAAAAATATTTTAAAACACGTGAGGGGTTGGTTTATCTCAAATAGATTTCATCACTCATTGAATCAACAATAAGCTTTATTATACTCAATAATAGGCAGACTATAAGGATCCCTCCTGTAGCATGTCCTGTCAGTTGCAGTGGAGCTGCAACCGAGCAATTTTTCTCTGCTTGCATTTGGTTGCTTGGTTTTGAATGCATTTGCATTAAGTCTTATTGCCATCTGCAATCACTCTGCAGTTCAAAGTAGTTCAGGATGTTGTCATGAATCCACCTATGGCTTGCTGCAGTTTAATTGCAGCTAGACAGCTATGGATTTCTTACATGCATGTTGTTGCATAATTTGGCATGCATTTGTAATGAGAGTCCTTTCCATTCACAGGCAGCTTGCAGCCTTCAATCAGCCTAATGCTGGGAATACACGGGTCAATCCGGCGGCCGATTAGCCGCCGGATCGACCCCCGCCACGTCCCCGCGAATCGATTACTGCTCGTCCCCGCCGGCGCTCCTTATCAGCTGCTCGATTCCCTGCCATTGTCCGGCGGCAGGGATCGAGCGGGCAGGGGTCGAGTAGCGCGATCGGACCAGCTAAATATTATAAGCTGGCCGGATCAGCTGCTCGATACACGGTACAGAAAAGTACCGTGTATCCCCAGCATAACACAGGATTGCGTGATTACCATTCAGCTGTGTGGGAATTTGCACATCTGCTCTCATTGGCTGCTTCTCCTCTCACGCCTTGCCGGTCATAGCGTTTAGCTTACCTTAGTTGATTGCTGGGTTCAGTTTAAGTTGAATTGTATTGCATCACCTTACCTTGCCTGCTTGGACGTTCACTGCACCTGCGGGGGTGCAGTGAAGTCTTTTCCAATATTGATAGATTGGAGACTGCCTTCACCACATTGGTGACTGGTAGGATTCTAGTCCTGTTCCTGTGGACGTAACTATAGGCTGCGGTTGTTATTAGTTACGTTCCTACTTGTTTGTCTTGTCTGTATCAGTGTGGATGTTTACTATCGCTGGGGCAGTGATTAGATTAGCAAACATTCCATCTGTCTGTCTGTTGTATGTCCTTGTTGCTCAGTGTGGTGAACATCAGATGCTCAGTGCTGCAGTTGCACTGAGCAACCATTGTGTCTTGTTTATTGTGGAAGTTATCGGTAGCTGGCAAGCATTCCGTCTGTCATCTGTCTTTGTTACTCAATGTGGTGGACATCAGATGCTCAGTGCTGCGGTCGCACTGAGCAACCATTGTGTCTTTTTCATTGTGGTGGTTATCAAAAGCTCAGAGCTGCGGTCGCTCTGAGCAATCTTACTCCCTTGTTCATAGGTCCTGGTGTGATCTGTGTAATCTCCTCCACAAGAGCAATCCGCTCTATTACCTAATATCACCCAGCTGCATAGTCTTGCTTGCTCTGGTGGTACTCTGGTTTTCTGGGCCTCAGCCACTATAGCTTGCATGTTAAGACTTGGGGGCAAGTCAGGAGACATATTCAGTGTCCTGTTCAAGCGGGGGCTTGTCTATAGGTGAAGACCGTGGACCGAGTTCAGAGCTACAGCACTAGATTAAGGTATAGTGGCTGAAAGGAAACAGAAGATCTGCCAGGCATTACACAGACAATGTGTTTCACAAGCCCAGACCTGCTTCCTCAGGTCAATAAGGGCCTTTTGGTGAAACTTGGCACAGTACGGTGGCACAGTGGTTATCAATCTCGCTTTGCAGCGCTGTGTCCAAAGTTCAAATCCCAACCAGGGCGCTATCTGCACGGAGATTATACATTCTCCCGTGTCTGTGTGGGTTTCCTCTGGGCACACCAGTTTCTTCCCACATCCCAAAACATACAGATAAGTTAATTGGCTTTCCCCTAAATTGGCCCTAGACTACTATACAAACACGATACATACAAAGACATATGGTAGGGATTATCATGTTATGTGCCAATAACTGCAATCAATCTCATTCTGCAGTCTGATAGTGCTACTGATGCATTTTCGTTAATTCTTCTATGGAAGTACATTACGGTAATCCAGATACACTGGCTTTAGTCAGAGCTTTGACTATGCCCAGTCTAAATTTTATTTTAATTTCTCCTCAGTCATTTAAATGGAGACTTGCTTTCATGGTTTGAAAAAGTACTTTTCAAAATATCTAAATGATGGTTCAGTCTCAGCTTATAGACAGATTCTCCTTTACAATTTGTGTGCACTGCAGAAAAAATGGTTTATAAAATGATGACACATGCTGTATTTGCTTTATGCTATACAGTATATAACAGGACATTTATAGTCCACAGAGTCTTACTTTAGACTTCGTCGTAGGCAGGGCTATTTATTCAGGTGTTTTTCTTTCAATGTGATGCAAGGATTTGTTTTGCTTATGAACAGAAGTGGCTTCTGTGTTGTTACTGTCCAATGAATCCCGGTTTCCTCATATTTTACTGATTCTGGACTCATGCATAATAATAATTTGTCAGGCTGGACACTGCTAGGAAGATTCTGTACCATTCTTAGTTCTCCCCACTGAGAGATAATGGCTTTCATTAAGGCTTGGTGAAGTCCCACAGCTTTAGAAAGGGCTCTGTAAATGTTTCCAGGCTGTTATTTCATTTCTTGTGGAATTTCTTGTGATTGTATTTCAGTGTTTTTGTAAAAATGTTATGGTTCCCCTAGATCTATTCATTTTCTATTTGTTAAAGGGAACCTTAAGAGAGAGACATATGGAGGTTGAAATATTTACTTCCTTTTAGACAACACTAGTTGCCTGACACTTCTGCTGATCTCTTTGCCCATAGTAGTGTCTAAATCACACACCTGATACAAACGTGGCTAATCATCAGACTTTGGTCAGAGCACCTGATCTGCATGCTTGTTGAGGGCTTATGGCTAAAAGTATTAGAGGCAGAAAATTAGCAGGGCAGCCAGGCAATGTGCATTGTTTAACCACTTTAGCCGCGTACGAGAGATATCGGCGCGGGAGACTTGGGCGCAGGATACAGCCGGTATATGGCTGATCCTGCTGGTGCACAAGTGCCTGGCCGTATTAAATACTATTCCCCCTCCAGGCCGCCATGGATGGTGGGGAATGAAATAATTTGGCTTCCAGCAATTGCTGGAACCCGAATTATTGTTTTATAAAAGTAGCTTCAGCTCAGTCTTCTGACGGCGCCAAAGTTACTCCCTGTGCGCTGCTATAGCCGTAATTCCTATTACGGCCTATGGTGGCGCCAGCTGCGCCCAAGTCTCCAGTGCTGGATTCACCGTGTTCGACTTCTGCCTTCAGTTGGTTTTCACCGTATGCATCCGAGCAATTTTAACCTCCCATTCATTCGCCAATAACGTTAACAACAACAACAACAATCAACATTTGTAGAGCGCTTTTCTCCCATAGGACTCAAAGCGCATAAGCATGGCTCAGACCATTGTGGTACGGAGGGAGAATTTTATAAGTCTGGAAATGCCAGGCTAAACAGGTGGCTTTTCAGTCTGGATTTGAATAGCTCCAGGGATGGTGCTGTCTTTACTGGGTGTGGCAGGGAGTTCCAAAGAGTAGGGGCAGCATGACAGAAGGCTCTATCTCCAGATTTTTTGAGGTGCACTCTGGGAGTGACCAAGTTTATAGAACTAGCTGATCTGAGGTTGAGAGGTGTGGTGCAGCTTCAGCAAGTCCTTCATGTATCCAGGGCCCAGATTGTGTAGGGATTTGAATGTCAGCAGTCCAATCTTGAAGAGTATTCTCCATTCTACTGGTAGCCAGTGCAGTGAGCGAAGGATCGGTGTAATGTGACAGTGGCGAGGCTGGTTTGTTAGCAATCTGGCAGCAGCATTCTGCACTAATAGCAGGCGACGCAGGTCCTTTTTGGGGAGGCCAGCATAAAGGGCATTGCAGTAATCCAGCCGTGATGTGATGAGGGCGTGAACTAGGGTTGGAAGATCCTCTGGGGGAATCAGATGTTTAATCTTTGCAATGTTCTTCAGATGAAAGTAGGAAGATTTAACTACAGATGAAATTTGGTTTCTGAAACTTAAATCCCCATCGATTAGTACGCCAAGGCTGCGCACAAGGTTGGAGCTGTTTATGTCCGAATTCCCAATCCTGATTGGTGCTGCTTTAGGATAGAGCTGTTTTGATGGCGAGCACTGGCTTTGGACAAAGAGGACCTCAGTTTTGTCAGCATTCAGTTTCATTCATCCATGCCTGAAGCTCAGCTAAGCAAGAGTTTATTTTTGGAGTAGGGTCTGTTCCACCAGGTTTGAAGGACAGGTATAGCTGTGTGTCATCGGCGTAGCAGTGGTACGTCAGGCCATGTCGTTGGATAAGTGTACCGAGTGGCAACATGTAGATTGCAAACAGCAGAGGGGATAGGATTGATCCTTGTGGCACTCCGAATTGTAGAGGTGCAGGTTTGGACATTATAGGTCCTAGGGATACTCTCTGTGTTCTGTCAGTCAGGAATGATCTGAACCACTGGAGGACTGATCCACTGATGCCACAGTACTCCTGCCGTCTGTTAAGCAGGATTTCATGGTCAACTGTATCAAAAGCCGCTGAGAGATCCAACAGGATTAGGATGGAGCATTCCCCTCTGTCCCTTGCCATGAGCAGGTCGTTGCAGACTTGGATGAGGGCTGTTTCACAGCTGTGGTGTTTCTTAAAGCCAGATTGTAGAGGGTCCAGGATGTTGTTTACTGACAGCCTGGTTTCAAGTAGCAGATAGACAGCCTTTTCTATAACTTTACCTAAGAAGGGGATGTTGGAGACAGGTCTGTAGCTGCTCATTGCATCTGGATCCATGGAAGGTTTTTTAAGAAGGGGCTTGATGATTCCTTCTTTTAAAGAGGTAGGAAACCTCCCTGCTTGCACGTCCAAAAGGCTAACATGGTTAAAAGGAAATAGTTATCACTAATTATCACAATGAATTGATCTAGATCTTGTTTTATCTGCCACCAATTAGGCTTTCTTTGGGTGGTACATTTGGTACATTTTGCTAAGAATTATTTTTTTCTAAATGCATTTTAACAGGAATATTAAGAAAAAAATGGGAAAAAAATCATTATTTCTCTGTTTTTGGCAATTATAGTTTTAAAATAATACATGCTACCATAATTAAAACCTATGTATTTTATTTGCCCATTTGTCCCAGTTATTACACCATTAAAATTATGTCCCTATCACAATTAATGCTGCCAATATTTTATTTAAGTGTAATGTATTGTGTCCCCCTTTGTAATAAAAATGTATGTGCATGTAGTTTTACTATTTGGCTACAAGATGGCCACAGTGAGATTTTTTGTTTTTCTATCCTACAAGGAGGACGTGACATTTTTTTTTCCAGAAAGACCGCGGCCTCTGAAAAGAAGCCGTCGGTTTTTCTACCGGAGACTTAGATCAATGAATGGGAACAATGTACCCATTCATTCATCTTCGGGCTAACGGGGCAGCAGCAGCTGCAGTGAAAGTCACGTCCAAAAGGCTAACATGGTTAAAAGGAAATAAATATGTCAGCCTCCACATTCCTCCAGGTGTGCTTTAAAGGACTTCCGAGGCCAAAATCAGCCCCCAAAACGTAAAAAAAGTTAACAACCTGCATGACTTTGTAAGGCACGGAGGACGCTGTCCACGCCCTCCGTGTCGTTCCGCCTTGTACCCTCTGCTCAATAACCCCCCGAAAGGCTGCGACCCCACTGTCCAGGTCAGTATCTGCAGCCTGCATAAAGATGGCCACCGGAGCTGGCCATGGCTGCGCAGTCCGCATAGCCGCTACTGCGGCTGCGCAGCTCTAGGGCCAACCCTCCGATCCACGCTGCCTGTTACGTGGATCGGGGAGTTGGCCCTAGAGCTGCGCAGCCGCAGTAGCGGCTATGCGGACTGCGCAGCCGTGGCCAGCTCCGGTGGCCATCTTTATGCAGGCTGCAGATACCGACCCGGACCGTGGGGTCGCAGCCTTTCGGGGGCTATTGAGCAGAGGGGACCAGGCGGAAGGGCACGGAGGGCGCGGACGGCGTCCTCCGTGCCTTACAAAGACATGCAGGTTGTTAACTTTTTTACGTTTTGGGGGCAGATTTTGGCCTCAGAAGTCCTTTAAGGTTATCCCATATCTGGTAGAATTGTGTAGAATTTAACAGAACCTTTAAAGTATTCAATAATACATTTAGTTATGCATATAGTTTCCTATACAGATATGGTTTTAGTATGAATGGCACTGATCAGGAATGCCAATGAAATCAATCAGGAATCGACCTGTGGTGTATGAGCAGGCAACAAATCTCTTTCCAATCAGATTTGATCAGAGAGAGATCTGTCTATTGGTTGATCTTCCCATTTATCGCCTGATGAGAATATTCCTTACCGGAAACTAAAAATGCTAATCATGTTAACTACTGATATTGGTCAAGTAGTGGAGAAAAGGCCATTAATGGAGGCCTGAAAGGTACCAAATTTAAAGGACCAGCTGGTCCACTCTGAGTTGTGCTAAAATCAAAGACAGTTGGAAAATAGGATACTTAATGGGATGCACGGATGTGGTGGCTGCGTGTGCAGTATTGTAAATGAGAGTAGAACATTAAGGCTTTGTTCACATTATAAATCGCAAGTGCAAGTACTGAGCGCTTTTGTGGGAACTTTTTAAAGCGATTTTCCAGGCGTTTTTGAGCGATCTGCGATCTTTCGAAACACTTTTGTAAGCACTTTTGTTAGGCGATTTGCATTTTTTTTTCTGCAGACAATAAGGAAGTGAACTCTTTGACCTGGAACTGAATATCTTTAACGTACTTTGTAATGAAAAGTGCTCACAAAATCGCTTATCCAAACACTTTTTTAAGTGCTTAGCGATTTTCCTATACCTTCCATTGAAGCACAAATGCTCTGAAAATGGTGCAGGACCCGCGTTTGCGATTGGAAAGAAAGTTCATCGCTCATGTGAGAACACCCACATTGGAATAAATTTCAAAAGCCCTTTTAAAGTGCTTTTTAAAAACGGTAGCACTTTAACAAATCTCAAAGCGCTTCTAGTGTGAACAAGGCCTTAGGGCTCAGACACACTATAAGTGCTTTTCTGAGTGTTTGCGGGTCATCGGTGCTTTCTGAGCGCTTTAAAAAAAAAATCGCTCCTATTCACTTGCACGAAGATTGCGGTAAAATGGCGTAAAAATCGCAGTGATTATGTAAAATTGCAAATGCAAAAAAATGTACGCGATTGCGGCAATTTTTTACTCGATTTTAATGTCAGTGAATGGGAACAATTTTTTCAAAGTGCTCAGAAAGCGCTGATGACCCAAAAATGCTCAGAAAAGTGCTTATAGTGTGTCTGAGTCCTTAGTGATTCTGAAAACTAAGTGTCCTCTCCTTCTAAAGCAGGGCGACGCCCGCGGAGCTAGTGGGAACGTCTTGAGGGGACCCCTGCCTATTCCAGCTGCCTTGCCTCATTCATCCAGTGCCTTGGGCTAAGTATCTTCTCCTTTTTGCACAATCCTTTATTCCTCATGCACTTTATCTTATATAAGAAAGAGCCAATCGCACTCTTCTGGCACACCACCCTTAGTCAGAAGAAAGGGGGTGAGGTGTGCGGGACTTGTCTCCGGATACCACAGAGAGTAGTAGTAGTAGTAGATCAAATGGAAGTCCGCACCACCTCTTTAGGATAAATCTTGTTTATTAATATCAAAATTACATTAAAAAGAACCAATAGGCAAGACAGTCCGCTGTTTCGGGCTCCTGCCCTTCTTCATGTTGCCAGGTTCTGGACCTGGCAACATGAAGAAGGGCAGGAGCCCGAAACAGTGGACTGTCTTGCCTATTGGTTCTTTTTAATGTAATTTTGATATTAATAAACAAGATTTATCCTAAAGAGGTGGTGCGGACTTCCATTTGATCTAGCACTTTATCTTATAGGCTGCTCCTATTCAATTTACAGTTTCTTGCAGTCTGCACACAGATAATTATATATGTGTTTTCAATAAGCAGCAGCACCTTGTCTGCACTGTTATTTTATTTTATTGCAGGTTTTTGCACACCTTGTTATAGGTACTGAACCTGGGTTCTACCACTGGTGAGCTCTTATTTGACGCCCACCAAGTTGGCAATTCTTGTTATTTATTTATATTACCATCTCATTATGCAGTTATTAGCGTGATATGCATTATTGTTCATTTAGAAGGCATTTTTGATTGCAGCTGGATGTTTTAGGACCTTGTGGTCTTTTTAATTGGTTTTAATGCATTTATTGAATTCCAAAATGTATCAATATAAATAATATGTGGATATTTTTGTAATAAAGCTATTTATATATCTGAGTGGTGCTGTCCATATGGGCCTTCTTTCTCTACAAATTGTGGATTCTGAAAACAAAGGGAAAGGGAAAACAAAGTTTCATCAAACTAACTCTGAATGGGTAGTATACATCAGTCAGTGCCCCTGCCCTAGAATATATGTTCGGATGATGACAAGAAGACTTAAAGAGGAACTTTAATCAAGAACTGAACTTCATTCCAGTCAGTAGCTGATACCCCATTTCCCACGAGAAATCATTACCTTTTCTCAAATAGATCATTAGGGGGTCTTTGTGGCTGATATTGTGGTGAAACCCCTTCCACAATGTGACGTCATGACCAAGGAGGTATGCATTTATTTTTATTTAATACAAAAGTGTAAAATGTAGTGTAAAATGTGTATTTTTAATTTATTTTTACTTTATGTATTTTCTTCTTTACCACTAGATGTCACTATTCTGTGTGTTTTGAACAAGCACAGTGTTGTTACAGCAAAGATCATTAGCTTCTTGTTGAAGATATGATCTTTCCCTTACAGGCACTTTAATTGGTTCAGGGAATACTTGTTCCCTTTTACCAATCACAGCTCTCCAAATTCTGACGGGTACGTGCGGCGGCGGAGGACGTTTTAAAATCTCTGTTGATCCATTAACCTCCTTGCCGGTTATCCCGAACTCAGTTTGGGGTAACCTGCGCAGGAGGATTTCTCAGGCCCCGCTGGGCCGATTTGCATAACTTTTTTTTTGTTACAAGCAGCTAGCACTTTGCTAGCTACTTGTAACTTCCGTTCGCCGTCGCTCGCCGCCGATCCGCCGCGCCGAGTCGCTCCCCCCGCCCCAGACCCCTGCGCTGCCTGGCCAATCAGTGCCAGGCAGCGTTGAGGGGCGGATCGGGATTCCCTATGACGTCCCAGCGTCCATGACGTCGGTGACGTCATCCCGCCCCGTCGCCATGGCGACCGGGGAAGCCCTGCAGGAAATCCCGTTCTGAACGGGATTTCCTGCTTACTCTGATCGCCGAAGGCGATCGGAGTGGGTGGGGGGATGCCGCCGCTCAGCGGCTATCATGTAGCGAGCCCTAGGCTCGCTACATGATTTAAAAAAAAAAAAAAAAAACTCCTGCGCTGCCTCCTTGCCGGAGGAATTGAACCGGCAAGGAGGTTAAGAGGGACTAACAGCATGTTTTAAAGCAGCGCATCGTCCAGTAGTGGTTAAGATAGGTACGCAATCTGAAATTTCATTTTTTATTGGAGTGTCCAACATTTGCTAGATTTCTTCCATATTTAGCAGAGCAGGGTAATTTCTGATTTTTAAGCTTCATACACATGCTAGGTACCAGTCCTTGGAAAGGAACGATGCACAACTGGCTGTCAGACAATTATTTATTGGAAAACAGCCTGACGTGAAAAAATAATCATCAACAACAATTCTCATACACAGTGAACAATTTCATCTTGGGGATTTTTTAACAATAGAGGTGCATCCCTTAAAAGCACACCTGAACTGAAAGGGATGTGGAGGTTGGCGTACATATTTCTGTTTAAACAATGCAGATTGCCTGGCTGTCCTGCTGAGAATCTTTCTACAATAGGTTTTAGCTATAGACCCTGAACAAGCATGCAGACCAGATGCGCTGACTGAAGTCTGACTGGATTAGCCACATGCTTGTTTCAGGTGTGTTATTCAGACAGCACTGCAAAGAGATTAGCAGGACTGCCAGGCAACTGGTGTTTAAAAGGCAGCCTCCATTTCCTTGCGCAGGACAGAAGGAAAATGTAGAGAAATGCACTCTGAATGTATTTAGAGAGTTTAGCCTGTTTAATTCCCCCTCATGTGTGTCTGATTGCAAGTTGTAATTTGGTACTCCCCTGTGTCACATAACTGCCATGGCAGAGGTGGCAGATAAGCCCATTTGAAATCACAGGCTGTAAACAACATGTCTGCTTCTATGAATCAGTAAATATAAATTGTTCAAATTTGTTTTTAGGATTCGTATCAGCTGTAACAAAGAATTGTTTTTTGTTTAACCACTTCCCGACCGCCCACTACACAGGGGCGGCGGGGAAGTGGAGCCCTACAGGACGGCCTCACCCACAGAGGCGGCGGTCCATTTAAGGGCATGGGCGGAGCGATCGCGTCATCCGTGACGCGATCCTCCGCCGGCGCCTGTCACCGCTCGCTCGCCGCAACATCCCGCCGGCTATACGGAAGCGCCGGCGGGATGTTAACCCCGCGATCGCCGCATACAAAGTGTATAATACACTTTGTAATGTTTACAAAGTGTATTATACATGCTGCCTCCTGCCCTGGTGGTCCCAGTGTCCGAGGGACCACCAGGGCAGGCTGCAGCCACCCTAGTCTGCACCCAAGCACACTGATTTCTCCCCCCCCTGCCCCAGATCGCCCACAGCACCCCTCAGACCCCCCCCCTGCCCACCCCCCAGACCCCTGTTTGCACCCAATCACCCCCCTAATCACCCATCAATCACTCCCTGTCACTATCTGTCAACGCTATTTTTTTTTTATCCCCCCCCCCTGCTCCCTGCCCCCTCCTGATCACCCCCCACCCCTCAGATTCTCCCCAGACCCCCCCCCCAGACCACCCCCCCCCTGTTTACTGTATGCATCTATCCCCCTGATCACCTGTCAATCACCTGTCAATCACCTGTCAATCACCCGTCAATCACCCATCAATCACCCGTCAATCACCCCCTGTCACTGCCACCCATCAATCAGCCCCTAACCTGCCCCTTGCGGGCAATCTGATCACCCCCCCACACCAATAGATCGCCCACAGATCCGACATCAGATCACCTCCCAAATCCATTGTTTACATCTATTCTCTCCTCTAAACACCCACTAATTACCCATCAATCACCCATCAATCACCCCCTATCACCACTTGTCACTTTTACCTATCAGATCAGACCCTAATCTGCCCCTTGCGGGCACCCAATCACCCGCCCACACGCTCAGATTGCCCTCTGACCCCCCCTTATCAATTCACCAGTGCATTAATTACATCTGTTCTTCCCTGTAATAACCCACTGATCACCTGTCAATCACCTGCCAATCACCTATCACCCATCAATCACCCCCTGTCACTGCCACCCATCAATCAGCCCCTAACCTGCCCCTTGCGGGCAATCTGATCACCCACCCACACCATTAGATCGCCCGCAAACCCGCCGTCAGATTACCTCCCAAATGTATCGTTTACATCTGTTATCTTCTCTAAACACCCACTAATTACCCATCAATCACCCCCTATCACCACCTGTCACTGTTACCTATCAGATCAGACCCTAATCTGCCCCTTGCGGGCACCCAATCACCCGCCCACACGCTCAGATTGCCCTCTGACCCCCCCTTATCAATTCACCAGTGCATTAATTACATCTGTTCTTCCCTGTAATAACCCACTGATCACCTGTCAATCACCTGCCAATCACCTATCACCCATCAATCACCCCCTGTCACCCCCTGTCACTGCCACCCATCAATCAGCCCCTAACCTGCCCCTTGCGGGCAATCTGATCACCCACCCACACCATTAGATCGCCCGCAAACCCGCCGTCAGATTACCTCCCAAATGTATCGTTTACATCTGTTATCTTCTCTAAACACCCACTAATTACCCATCAATCACCCCCTATCACCACCTGTCACTGTTACCTATCAGATCAGACCCTAATCTGCCCCTTGCGGGCACCCAATCACCCGCCCACACGCTCAGATTGCCCTCAGACGACCCCCCCCCCCCCCCTTATCAATTCGCCAGTGCATTAATTACATCTGTCCTTCCTTGTAATAACCCACTGATCACCTGTCAATCACCTGCCTATCACCCATCAATCACCCCCTGTCACTGCCACCCAACAATCAGCCCCTAACCTGCCCCTTGCGGGCAATCTGATCACCCACCCACACCAATAGATCGCCCGCAGATCCGACATCAGATCACCACCCAAGCGCAGTGTTTCCATCTATTCTCTCCTCTAAACACCCACTAATTACCCATCAATCACCCATCAATCACTCCCTATCACCACCTGTCACTGTTACCTATCAGATCAGACCCTAATCTGCCCCTTGCGGGCACCCAATCGCCCGCCTACACGCTCAGATTGCCCTCAGACCCCCCCTTATCAATTCGCCAGTGCAATATTTACATCTGTTCTCCCCTGTAATAACCCACTGATTACCTGTCAATCACCTATCAATCACCCATCAATCACCCCCTGTCACTGCCACCCATCAATCACCCCCTGTCACTGCCACCCATCAATCACCCGCTGTCACTGCCACCCATCAATCAGCCCCTAACCTGCCCCTTGCGGGCAAACTGATCACCCACCCACACCAATAGATCGCCCGCAGATCCGACATCAGATCACCACCCAAGCGCAGTGTTTCCATCTATTCTCTACCCTAAACACCCACTAATTACCCATCAATCACCCCCTGTCACTGCTACCTATCAGATTAGACCCCTATCTGCCCCTAGGGCACTCAATCACCCGCCCACACCCTCAGAATGCCCTCAGACCCCAGCCCTGATCACCTCGCCAGTGCATTGCTTGCATCCATTCCCCCCTCTAATCACACCTTGACACCCATCAATCACCTCCTGTCACCCCCTAGCACACCTACCCATCAGATCAGGCCCCAATTTGCCCCGTGTGGGCTCCTGATCACTCGGCCAAACCCTCAGACCCCCTTCCGATCACCTCCCCAGTGCATGGATTGCATCTATTTTCCCCTCTAACCACCCCCTGAGACACCCATCAATCACCTCCTGTCACCCCCCTAGCACTCCTATCCATCAGATCAGGCCCAATACAACCTGTCATCTAAAAGGCCACCCTGCTTATGACCGGTTCCACAAAATTCGCCCCCTCATAGACCACCTGTCATCAAAATTTGCAGATGCTTATACCCCTGAACAGTCATTTTGAGACATTTGGTTTCCAGACTACTCACGGTTTTGGGCCTGTAAAATGCCAGGGCGGTATAGGAACCCCACAAGTGACCCCATTTTAGAAAAAAAGACACCCCAAGGTATTATGTTAGGTGTATGACGAGTTCATAGAAGATTTAATTTTTTGTCAAAAGTTAGCGGAAATTAATTTTTATTGGTTTTTTTTCACAAAGTGTCATTTTTCACTAACTTGTGACAAAAAATAAAATCTTCTATGAACTCGCCATACACCTAACGGAATACCTTGGGGTGTCTTCTTTCTAAAATGGGGTCACTTGTGGGGTTCCTATACTGCCCTGGCATTTTAGGGGCCCTAAACCGCGAGGAGTAGTCTAGAAAACAAATGCTTCAAAATGACCTGTGAATAGGACGTTGGGCCCCTTAGCGCACCTAGGCTGCAAAAAAGTGTCACACATGTGGTACCGCCGTACTCAGGAAAAGTAGTATAATGTGTTTTGGGGTGTATTTTTACACATACCCATGCTGGGTGGGAGAAATTTCTATGTAAATGGACAATTGTGTGTAAAAAAATCAAACAATTGTCATTTACAGAGATATTTCTCCCACTTAGCATGGGTATGTGTAAAAATACACCCCAAAACGCATTATACTACTTCTCCTGAGTACAGCGGTACCACATGTGTGGCACTTTTTTACACCCTAAGTACGCTAAGGGGCCCAAAGTCCAATGAGTACCTTTAGGATTTCACAGGTCATTTTGCGACATTTGGTTTCAAGACTACTCCTCACGGTTTAGGGCCCCTAAAATGCCAGGGCAGTATAGGAACCCCACAAATGACCCCATTCTAGAAAGAAGACACCCAAAGGTATTCCGTACGGAGTATGGTGAGTTCATAGAAGATTTTATTTTTTGTCACAAGTTAGCGGAAAATGACACTTTGTGAAAAAAAACTATTAAAATCAATTTCCGCTAACTTGTGACAAAAAAATAAAAACTTCTATGAACTCACCATACTCCTAACGGAATACCTTGGGGTGTCTTCTTTCTAAAATGGGGTCATTAGTGGGGTTCCTATACTGCCCTGGCATTTTAGGGGCCCTAAACCTTGAGGAGTAGTCTTGAAACAAAAATGACCTGTGAAATCCTAAAGGTACTCATTGGACTTTGGGCCCCTTAGTGCAGTTAGGGTGCAAAAAAGTGCCACACATGTGGTATCGCCGTACTCGGGAGAAGTAGTACAATGTGTTTTGGGGTGTATTTTTACACATACCCATGCTGGGTGGGAGAAATACCTCTGTAAATGACAATCTTTTGATTTTTTTACACACAATTGTCCATTTACAGAGGTATTTCTCCCACCCAGCATGGGTATGTGTAAAAATACACCACAAAACACATTATACTACTTCTCCTGAGTACGGCGATACCACATGTGTGGCACTTTTTTGCACCCTAACTGCGCTAAAGGGCCCAAAGTCCAATGAGTACCTTTAGGATTTCACAGGTCATTTTGCGACATTTGGTTTCAAGACTACTCCTCACGGTTTAGGGCCCCTAAAATGCCAGGGCAGTATAGGAACCCCACAAATGACCCCATTTTAGAAAGAAGACACCCCAAGGTATTCCGTTAGGAGTATGGTGAGTTCATAGAAGATTTTATTTTTTGTCAAAAGTTAGCGGAAATTGATTTTAATTGTGTTTTTTCACAAAGTGTCATTTTCCGCTAACTTGTGACAAAAAATAAAATCTTCTATGAACTCGCCATACTACTAACGGAATACCTTGGGGTGTCTTCTTTCTAAAATGGGGTCATTTGTGGGGTTCCTATACTGCCCTGGCATTTTAGGGGCCCTAAACCGTGAGGAGTAGTCTTGAAACGAAATTTCTCAAAATGACCTGTGAAATCCTAAAGGTACTCATTGGACTTTGGGCCCTTTAGCGCAGTTAGGGTGCAAAAAAGTGCCACACATGTGGTATTGCCGTACTCAGGAGAAGTAGTATAATGTGTTTTGTGGTGTATTTTTACACATACCCATGCTGAGTGGGAGAAATATCTCTGTAAATGGACAATTGTGTGTAAAAAAAATTAACAAATTGTCATTTACAGAGATATTTCTCCCACCCAGCATGGGTATGTGTAAAAATACACCCCAAAACACATTATACTACTTCTCCTGAGTACGGCAATACCACATGTGTGGCACTTTTTTGCAGCCTAACTGCGCTAAGGGGTCCAAAGTCCAATGAGCACCTTTAGGCTTTACAGGGGTGCTTACAATTTAGCACCCCCCAAAATGTCAGGACAGTAAACACACCCCACAAATGATCCCATTTTGGAAAGTAGACCCTTCAAGGTATTCAGAGAGGGGCATGGTGAGTCCGTGGCAGATTTCATTTTTTTTTGTCGCAAGTTAGAAGAAATGGAAACTTTTTTTTTTTTTTTTTTTTCCTCACAAAGTGTCATTTTCCGCTTACTTGTGACAAAAAATAATATCTTCTATGAACTCACTATGCCTCTCAGTGAATACTTTGGGATGTCTTCTTTCCAAAATGGGGTCATTTGGGGGGTATTTATACTATCCTGGAATTCTAGCCCCTCATGAAACATGACAGGGGGTCAGAAAAGTCAGAGATGCTTGAAAATGGGAAAATTCACTTTTGGCACCATAGTTTGTAAACGCTATAACTTTTACCCAAACCAATAAATATACACTGAATGGTTTTTTTTTTATCAAAAACATGTTTGTCCACATTTTTCGCGCTGCATGTATACAGAAATTTTACTTTATTTGAAAACTGTCAGCACAGAAAGTTAAAAAAATCATTTTTTTGCCAAAATTCATGTCTTTTTTGATGAATATAATAAAAAGTAAAAATCACAGGAGCAATCAAATAGCATCAAAAGAAAGCTTTATTAGTGACAAGAAAAGGAGCCAAAATTCATTTAGGTGGTAGGTTGTATGAGCGAGCAATAAACCGTGAAAGCTGCAGTGGTCTGAATGGAAAAAAAGTGGCCGGTCCTTAAGGGGGGTAAAGCCCTAGGTCCTCAAGTGGTTAACCTCCTTGCCGGTTTTCCCGACCTGAGCTCGGGGTAGAAAAAATAAGCTATTAGCGGTGATCCCGAGCTCAGGTCGGGGTAGGCATTGCAGAGCTTTACTTGTAGTTGTGGAGTCCCGCGCGCGATCTCGCTGCGCAGCGGGACTCCAGCCTAGTGTTGGGCGAACAGTGTTCGCCACTGTTCGGGTTCTGCAGAACATCACCCTGTTCGGGTGATGTTCGAGTTCGGCCGAACACCTGACGGTGCTCGGCCAAACCGTTCGGCCACATGGCCGAACTAAGAGCGCATGGCCGAACGTTCCCCGAACGTTCGGCTAGCGCTGTGATTGGCCGAACGGGTCACGTGGTTCGGACCCGAACGCGCTCTGATTGGCCGAACGGTCACGTGGTTCGGGTAAATAAATACCCGAACCACGTCATATCTCCGCCATTTGTCTGTGGGTTTAGCTTTGGGTAGGCAGGCAGGGTAGTTCGCGCTCCAGCCACGCTAGCCAGGGTCCCCCCCAGTCATTGTGTGTCACTGCTGGGAACAGTAGTACACCGCTCGTTCAGCCACACTATATAGCATTCTGTGTACTGTTCTGTGTCTGCTGGGAATAGTGGTACACCGCTCGTTCAGCCACACTATATAGCATTCTGTGTACTGTTCTGTGTCTGCTGGGAACAGTAGTACACCGCTCGTTCAGCCACACTATATAGCATTCTGTGTACTGTTCTGTGTCTGCTGGGAACAGTAGTACACCGCTCGTTCAGCCACACTATATAGCATTCTGTGTACTGTTCTGTGTCTGCTGGGAACAGTAGTACACCGCTCGTTCAGCCACACTATATAGCATTCTGTGTACTGTTCTGTGTCTGCTGGGGATAGTGGTACACCGCTCGTTCAGCCACACTATATAGCATTCTGTGTACTGTTCTGTGTCTGCTGGGAACAGTAGTACACCGCTCTTTCAGCCACACTATATAGCATTCTGTGTACTGTTCTGTGTCTGCTGGGAACAGTAGTACACCGCTCGTTCAGCCACACTATATAGCATTCTGTGTACTGTTCTGTGTCTGCTGGGAACAGTAGTACACCGCTCGTTCAGCCACACTATATAGCATTCTGTGTACTGTTCTGTGTCTGCTGGGAACAGTAGTACACCGCTCGTTCAGCCACACTATATAGCATTCTGTGTACTGTTCTGTGTCTGCTGGGAATAGTGGTACACCGCTCGTTCAGCCACACTATATAGCATTCTGTGTACTGTTCTGTGTCTGCTGGGAATAGTGGTACAACGCTCGTTCAGCCACACTATATAGCATTCTGTGTACTGTTCTGTGTCTGCTGGGAATAGTGGTACACCGCTCGCTCAGCCACACTATATAGCATTCTGTGTACTGTTCTGTGTCTGCTGGGAACAGTAGTACACCGCTCGTTCAGCCACACTATATAGCATTCTGTGTACTGTTCTGTGTCTGCTGGGAACAGTAGTACACCGCTCGTTCAGCCACACTATATAGCATTCTGTGTACTGTTCTGTGTCTGCTGGGAATAGTGGTACACCGCTCGTTCAGCCACACTATATAGCATTCTGTGTACTGTTCTGTGTCTGCTGGGAATAGTGGTACACCGCTCACCCGCCACTGTATAGCATTGTGCTCTGTGTCGCTGCTGGGAATAGTGGTACACCGCTCACCCGTCACTGTATAGCATTGTGCTCTGTGTCGCTGCTGGGAATAGTGGTACTGTATAGCATTTCTGTACTGCCACTGTACTGCTGCCAGTCAGCGTGTACTGTAAGGATAAGTGAAATGAGGAAGAAATCCGGTGAAAGAGGGAGGGGCAAGGGAAGAGGTGTTTCCCCTGACGGTTCACGTACAGGCCACAGGGGAGCACCCAAGAAAACCCACTCAATACCGCCCATGTTGTCCAGGACAACAACCCTCACAAATCCAAAAGAACAGGACCAGATAATTACTTGGATGACCTCTCAAGCGTCCAGCAGTGGGTTAAGCAGCACCAGCACATCACGCACGAGGTCCGAGTCCTCAGCCAGTTACAAGGAGCCAGTGGGCACAAAGCTGACACAACCGGCAGCGACACCACGCACACAACTGCCAGATAACCAGTCCGATGAATTACCTCAGGACACAATGGGGTATTCGCAGGAGCTATTCCCAGCCCAACAAACTTCCACCTTTCAAAGGTCAATGGAGGAACAGCCAGAAATGTTGTGCCTGGATTCACAACCGTTAACTGTGGGAAATGCACCGCGCACTGAAATACAAGGCGAGTCCGAAGAGGACTCGGAAACCCAAATCCCAGAGCAATTTGGGCAGGAGGGGTTGCAATTGCAGGAGGTCGGCCGACAAGATCTGGAAGACGACGTTGGAGTGTGCTGCGCAGAGGTTGTTGTGGGGAGCTCTACTCCACGGCGGCGGCCCACAATGACATATGACGAGTTTGAGGAGATGGAAGAGGAGGGTATGGACAATGTGGACAGAGACCCAGATTTTGTTTGTGAACGAGAACATCGCCGTCGTAGCAGCAGCACAGATGAGTCTGTTGAAGAACCCACTGCTGCACGAGCTCGCCTTGTGCCACAAGGTAGGCGGCGCGCAATTTCAGGCACCACAAGCGTGGAAGTTCAAGTGAGAGGCAAAAGAGGAGCAAACAGAAATCGCCAGCAAGGAGGCAGGTGCTCCAAAGTCTGGGCTTTCTTTGAAGACTGCACTGAGGATGTTACCATGGCGATTTGCAAGGTGTGCAAGACCCGCCTGAGCAGGGGGAAAAGTATTAACAACCTCTCCACCACCAGCATGAGCCGTCACATGCTATCCAAACATCCCACTCTTTGGGCAAACGCGTCAGGACAGGGTACCAGAAACAACACTGCCTCCCTTGGGTTCACCAGACCCGCCTCAGCAGCAGCAGTAGCCCAGCCATTGCGTGGTTCACAACATTCACAAACATCAGACGACGCTGACACTGTCACTTTCCGGAGTAGTGCTCTTGAGGTCTCCCAGTGTTCTTCAAACACAACAACCAACAGCCCTTCCGTGTGCAGCGCTACGGTTCAGTTGTCTGTGTCGGAGATGTTTGAGCGCAAGAGGAAATTGCCAGCAAATGACCCCCGGGCCGTGGCAGTAACAGCCAGCATAGCCAAGCTTCTGGCCTGCGAAATGCTGCCATATCGATTGGTGGAGACAAACAGCTTCAAGGGCATGATGTCAGTGGCCATCCCACGTTACGTGGTTCCCAGCCGCTACCACTTTGCACGCTCTGCAGTGCCTGAGTTGCATGAGCACGTGGTCAGCAAAATAACCCGAAGCTTGAAGAATGCCGTTGCCTGCAAGGTTCACCTCACCACTGACACCTGGACGAGTGCGTTCGGCCAGGGTCGATACATCTCCCTTACCGCGCACTGGGTGAACCTTGTGGAGCCTGGCAGCGATTCCTCACCTGCTACGGCACGGGTGTTGCCCACGCCACAAACAGCTGCACCGCCGTCCCTCCCACTGGATAACAGCAGCACCTACCTCTCTGACTCCTTCTCCTCCAACGCATCTCAAAGCTGTACCTCATCCGGAAACGCTAACCCAGCAGCAGTAGGATCGTGGAAGCAGTGCAGCACAGCTGTTGGCATGCGTCAGCAAGCGTTGCTGAAGCTAATCTGCCTTGGGGATAAGCAGCACACAGGGGAGGAAATTTGGAAGGGAATAAAGGAACAGACGGATTTGTGGCTGGCACCGCTGGACCTGAAACCGGGCATGGTTGTGTGTGATAATGGGAGTAATCTCATTCGCGCTTTAAGGTTGGCTAAGCTGACACACATCCCTTGCCTGGCGCACGTGATGAACCTAGTAGTTCAGCGGTTCCTGAGGACATACCCAGGCGTGGCCGATCTTCTGTTGAAGGTGCGTCGAGTGGCCAAACATTGTAGAACTTCCAGTACTGCTTCGGGGGCACTCGCCAAGATGCAGGAGCGCTTCAATCTCCCCCACCATCGCTTGCTGTGTGATGTCCCTACGCGCTGGAATTCTACGCTGCACATGCTAGCCCGCTTTTGCGAGCAGAAGAGTGCAGTGGTCCAGTACATGACGGCGCAGTACCGAGGCGCATCCGGCCAGCTGCCAAGCTTCTGTGGATCCGATTGGGCCAACATGTTGGACCTCTGCCAAGTCCTCCAAAATTTTGAGCAATCCACGTTGCTTGTGAGCAGTGACAACTCTTCAGTCAGCATTACCATACCACTGCTGTGTTTACTGAAGAGGTCGATGTTAAAAATCAAGGAAACAGCTGTCATGATGCAACTGGGGGAATCTGAAGGAGAAAACGATCAGCGTGATGGTACCAACATCAGGCCATCCGCCTCAGGGAACGCTGGCCCCAGCAGCTATGACGAAGAAGAGGAGGAGGAACAGCTGGAGTTGGAGCAGGAATTTCATGCCACCACTGACGAGGGCCAGAGCGGTGCACGTTGGACTTCCACAATTCAACGCGAATGGTCAGCAGAAGCAGACCAGGAGGAAGGTGACGACTATGATGCATCACAACAACTATCACAACGCTCACAAGAGGATGATGAGGATTCTGGTAGGACTCTGGCACACATGGCTCAATTCATGCTAGACTGCATTGAACGTGACCCACGCATTGTGCGCATTCTGGACAACACCAATTACTGGGTTTATACCCTTCTGGATCCACGGTACAAACACAATGTTCCAAAACTGCTTGAAGAAAGAGTCAGACAGGTCAAAATGGAAGAATACCAGCAGGCCCTTGTGGAGACTTTAGAGAGGAGATTGACATCCTCCCCCTCCTCTAGCCAGTTGTACGCAGACAGACTGACTTCCGCAAACCCAGGACGACCAGGAGGGCAGCAAACAACGCAAGCCGCAGCTAGTACCCAAAAGGGAATGGTATCGGCAGTGTCCTTGGAGTGGGAAAATTTTCTGACACCCATGCAGCAGCAGCCCACAGAACAGCAAGCGTGCAGATCCACCTCCAACACCGATCGCCTGGAGAAGATGGTCAAGGACTACATGTCAGATGACGTAGCTGTGTCTAACAATCCATCTGCACCCTTCAACTATTGGGTATCGAAGCTAGACACCTGGCACGAACTGGCAATGTACGCAATAGAGGTGCTGGCTTGCCCGGCAGCCAGCGTTATGTCGGAACGCTGTTTCAGTGCTGCCGGAGGCATCGTCACAGATCGGCGTATCCGCCTCTCCACAGAAAATGCAGACCGTCTGACTCAAATTAAAATGAATCAATCCTGGATTGGAAACGACTACGCAACACTCCAGGACCCCAACCAAGTAACATGACCAATGAACATCTGGGATGGTTTAGCGTTTCCGGTCCCTGTTTATTGAACCTCTCATCTGTATTACACTTATGACTGCATGGCGGCAAAAAGCATTGCTATATCCGCACGCTTTTTGTCCTCATGCAAGGCCTGTGTTGTTGTGTCTCAAAAAGCTTGGCCTTCTCCTCCTGCGCCTGCTCCTAGTCCTGTTCCATCACGTCTGCTGCTGCTGGGTTAGCATTTCCAGTCCCTGTTTATTGAACCTCTCATCTGTATTACATTTATGACTGCATGGCGGCAAAAAGCATTGCTATATCCGCACGCTTTTTGTCCTCATGCAAGGCCTGGGTTGCGTCTCAAAAAGCGTGGCCTTCTCCTCCTGCGCCTGCTCCTGTTCCATCACGTCTGCTGCTGCTGCTGGGTTAGCGTTGCCGCTCCCTGTTTATGGAACCTCTTATCTTTATTACATTTATGACTGCATGGCGGTACAAAGCATGCTATCCGCACGCTTCTTGCCCTCATGCAAGGCCTGGGTTGTTGTGTCTCACAAAGCGTGGCCTTCTCCTCCTGCACCTGCTCCTGTTCCATCACGTCTGCTGCTGCTGCTGCTGCTGCTGGGTTAGCGTTGCCGGTCCCTGTTTATGGAACCTCTTATCTTTATTACATTTATGACTGCATGGCGGTACAAAGCATGCTATCCGCACGCTTCTTGCCCTCATGCAAGGCCGGGGTTGTTGTGTCTCACAAAGCGTGGCCTTCTCCTCCTGCGCCTCCTCCTGTTCCATCACGTGTGCTGCTGCTGGGTTAGCGTTACCGGTCCCTTTTCCTGGAACCTCTTATATGTATTACATTTATGACTGCATGCCGACAAAAAACATGTTACCTGTGCAAAGAAAACAGACATTTCCCGCATTTAAAAGACAGTTTTCCCTTTGAAACTTTAAAATCGATTTTCTCAAAAACTATAAGCTCTTTTTGCAAATTTTTTTTTTCCTCTTGTACCCACTCCCAAGGTGCACATACCCTGTAAATTTGGGGTATGTAGCATGTAAGGAGGCTTTACAAACCACAAAAGTTCGGGTCCCCATTGACTTCCATTATGTTCGGAGTTCGGGTCGAACACCCGAACATCGCGGCCATGTTCGGCCTGTTCGGCCCGAACCCGAACATCTAGATGTTCGCCCAACACTACTCCAGCCTCTCTCCCCGGCAGTGTGGGGTCTTTCCCTGGCCGCCGGGATCCCCCATGTCCCCGCTATTCTTCCGGGGACCCGGCAGCTAGTTGGAGCAGCGGAGCCGTGGTGGTGGCAGCAGAGCGGTGGTGGCAGCGTGACGTCATCTGGGGCGGGGCTAATATTGAAAACTAACTTCTCTATATTAGAGAAATATAGAGAAGTTCGTTTATATGTATATTAGCGCCATCTTGTGGGCAAAGAGAAAACTGCAGCACAGGAGCCCAGTAAGGTACATTTTTTTTTTTTTTTGCTGCAGATCTCCCTGCCAGAATGATTTTTTTCAGGTTTGAGGGTCTGAAAGAGTGGAAAAAAATTGCACCGCTTTTAGACCCTAAAATCTGGAAAGAATCAGACCGCCAAGGAGGTTTAAGGTTATTATGCTGTTGTGTATCTTTTAGAGCAGAGTAGAGTTCAGGTCCACTTTAAGCAATTAATGTGCAGCTCTCTACACAAACGTTTAATGAGCATGCTCAGCCTATTTCTCTTGAGTCAGCACAGTGTTGTCAATGCCTTGTCATATCAGTAAGTACAGAATTGCTGCCAGCCACATTGCTCAGTGTTCTTTGTTTATCATGTATGCAGTGTTCTCTCAGCGCTTATCGTTCTGTCTGCTGGCTGAGTTACAGATATACATATGTAATTTGCAGCAGCTCTTGGACTGTGTGGACCTTTTATTTTGCAGAACATCGGGTTCAGGATGCCCTCCAGGTAAGTTTTCTCTTAATTTATTCATTGGTCCTTATGTCCCAATGAGGCTATTCCTGCAGATTAGAGTGGGGACCCTGCTGTACAGAGTTGCCTTGCCGATGGCATGCAGCTTTCACAAACAGCATTAATTAGGTTTCTTTTGCTCACTAACAGGGCAGCACTGGGGAAACTCCACAACGTGCATGTCAGGCATATAGTATTGTAATACTTAGCATACAAAGACCTGACAGCATTGCAAGCAATATATCGCAATTATAATAGCCAAAATGTGATGTTTAATCCCTGGCTCTCACAACAAACTGTGCAACCAGAAACTAAACACACAACAGATAAGCAACTATTCTTTTGAATCATTGCTACAGTGATCCGTCAGAGAATAAATGCAGTCTAAAGGTGGTCATAAAGTACCCAATCTTTTCCTTGGCCATACACTAACCAATCTTTTTTTCAGACGACTGAACTGCACACTTAGCAGGCAGTTAGGCCTTCCATTACACATATCATCGTTTGGCACATGGTGTGTGACCCTGCAGCCAAAAAAAAAGCCTCATGTCATGTCTAAGGGCAGTAAAGGTAGCCATACACCTGACGATTATGGGCAGAATCCACAGAGAGACCAATTTATCTCTAATCGAATCTGATTAGAGATAAATTTGTCTCTTGTCGATTCTGCCCATACACTACAGGCCGATTTGCATCCGATTTGAGCATGAAATGTTCAGGGAATTGGCTGAGCCTGCCAATACATTTCCTGTCCTGTTGTCCTCCGCGCGGTGCACATAGCATTTGACGTCGGTGCATAACTGACGTCAGACGCTAGGCACCAGCAGCATGTACGGATAGCCGCCCGGAGGTTACGGGACATTGTGCGGAGGCTGCAACAGGACAGTAATGTATACATGCGCATGGGGGGCACATTTATACATTGCGGCGGGGGTTTCATCGTCTCGTTCCTTGTTCCACAAATAGCCACCGTACCACTGCACACCTGACCAAGCAACTTCAGCCCAACATCTTACAGCATGCAAAGCAACCGATTTCTATCCCGAAATTGGTCGCTTTGTCGGTCGGGCATGCACTGGGCGACAATGATTTTTATCCAATTCGATTATGATAATCGAATTGGATGGTCGATCGGCCGCCAAGTTGCCTGATGTATGACCACCTTAAAGGGATATTGTAGGGGGGTCGGGGGAAAATGAGTTGAACTCACCCGGGGTTTCTAATGGTCCCCCGAAGACATCCTGTGCCCGCACAGCCACTCACCGATGCTTCGGCCCCGCCTCCGGTTCACTTCTGGAAATTCCAGAAGTGAACTGGAGGCGGGGCCCCCTACAGTATCCCTTTAACTGTTGCATTCTGATCTGATTCCATAGGAGGTTGCCTGTCCACTGCCCATGCTGAGTGCTCGCAAGTGACCGGCTTGTAAGTGGGAGCAGCTGACATTCACCGCCTTCATCCTCTTGGTGGTTTGTCCTTTGAGGAGGTAAGATCTTTGTACTCCTAACATATACACAGTTGATATCAGATATATAGGGCACCTCCAACAGTGTTTTGTTAGACTAGCCATACCCTTAGGGGGTCTGCTGAGCAGACCTGGAACACCGAACGGGAACGGTTAATTTCCCATAGGCTCTAACAATTGTTGCAGTTCTTTGCAACTCACCATTGTGAGTATAAAATGTATATTCTTTATTATACCAAAACGTACAAAGGATACTGCACCATTAGGCTCCTGGTCTCTCTCACCTAGATACCTGGAGGCAGTTTTTTCGATCACCAGGAATGGTATCAGAGTTATCTGCATCTATGTGTAGCTTTTGTGGTGTTCCTAAACCTTAAGAAAAGCGGATATTCCTTCTGAAGACAATGATTTGTACATTTTCAACTGGTTCTGTTTTCAAAAGTGGTTTGAGAGAGGAGTGAAAAAAGCCAACCATACCAAAAACATGGATCAGTCAGGCAACCACCAAAAAATATTTATTAACCAGTCACTGCAACTATTAACCCACAGCTGTATCAATTCACACACAGACAATAAAAGCTGGAATTCATTCTGTCAAACACTCCACGTGGATGTTTAACCACAATTAATGTTACTCATACACTTCCACATGATTGGGCCTCTTATTAACCACTTGAGGACCACAGTCATTTCGCCCCTTAAGGACCAGAGCCTTTTTTTCCATTCAGACTACTGCAGCTTTCACGGTTTATTGCTCGGTCATACAACCTACCACCTAAATGAATTTTACCTCCTTTTCTTGTCACTAATACAGCTTTCTTTTGGTGCTATTTGATTGCTGCTGCGAGTTTTAGTTTTTATTATATTCATCAAAAAATACATTAATTTTGTCAAAAAAATGACTTTTTTAACTTTCTGTGCTGACATTTTTCAAATAAAGTAAAATTTCCTATACATTTGAGCGCGAAAGTTATTCTGCTACATGTCTTTGATTAAAAAAAAAACATTCAGTGTATATTTATTGGATTGGGTCAAAGTTATAGCGTTTACAAACTATGGTGCCAAAAGTGAATTTTCCCATTTGGAAGCATCTCTGACTTTTCTGACCACCTGTCATGTTTCTTGAGGTGCTAAAATTCCGGGATAGTATAAATACCCCCCAAATGACCCCATTTTGGAAAGAAGACATCCCAAAGTATTCAGTGAGAGGCATGGTGAGTTCATAGAAGATTGTATTTTTTGTCACAATTTAGCGGAAAATGACACTTTGTGACAAAAAAAAAAGTTTCCATTTCTTCTAACTTGCGACCAAAAAAAAATGAAATCTGCCACGGACTCACTATGCTCCTCTCTGAATACCTTGAAGTGTCTACTTTCCAAAATGGGGTCATTTGTGGGGTGTGCTCACTGTCCTGGCATTTTGGGGGGTGCCTAATTGTAAGCACCCCTGTAAAGCCTAAAGATGCTCATTGGACTTTGGGCCCCTTAGCGCAGTTAGGCTGCAAAAAAGTGCCACACATGTGGTATTGCCGTACTCAGGAGAAGTAGTATAATGTGTTTTGGGTTGTATTTTTACACATACCCATGCTGGGTGGGAGAAATATCTCCGTAAATGACAATTTTTTGATTTTTTTTTTTTTTACACACAATTGTCTATTTACAGAGATATTTCTCCCACTCAGCACGGGTATGTGTAAAAATACACCCCAAAACACATTATACTACTTCTCCTGAGTACGGTGATACCACATGTGTGGCACTTTTTTGCATGCTAAATGCGCTAAGGGGCCCAAAGTCCAATGAGTACCTTTAGGATTTCACAGGTCATTTTGCGACATTTGGTTTCAAGGCTCCTCCTCACGGTTTAGGGCCCCTAAAATGCCAGGGCAGTATAGGAACCCCACAAATGACCCCATTTTAGAAAGAAGACACCCCAAGGTATTCCGTTAGGAGGATGGTGAGTTCATAGAAGATTTTTTTTTTGTCACAAGTTAGCGTAAATTGATTTTAATTGTTTTTTTTCACAAAGTGTCATTTTCCGCTAACTTGTGACAAAAAATAAAATCTTCTATGAACTCACCATACTCCTAACGGAATACCTTTGGGTGTCTTCTTTCTAAGATGTGGTCATTTGTGGGGTTCCTATACTGCCCTGGCATTTTAGGGGCCCTAAACTGTGAGAAGTAGTCTTGAAACCAAAGGTCGCAAAATGACCTGTGAAATCCTAAAGGTACATATTGGACTTTGGGCCCTTAGCGCACTTAGGGTGCAAAAAAGTGCCACACGTGTGGTACCGCCGTACTCAGGAGAAGTAGTATAATGTGTTTTGTGGTGTATTTTTACACATACAAATGTGGGTGGGAGAAATATCTCTGTAAATGACAATTATTTGATTTTTTTTTACACACAATTGTCCATTTACAGAGAGATTTCTCCCACCCAGCATGGGTATGTATAAAAATACACCCCAAAACACATTATACTACTTCTTCTGAGTACGGCGATACCACATGTGTGACACTTTTTTGCAACCTAGGTGCGCTAAGGGGCCTAACGTCTTATTCACAGGTCATTTTAAGACATTTGGGTTCAAGACTACTCCTCACGGTTTAGGGCACCTAAAATGCCAGGACAGTATAGGAACCCCACAAGTGACCCCATTTTAGAAAGAAGACAGCCCAAGGTATTCTGTTAGGAGTATGGTGAGTTCATAGAAGATTTTTTTTTTGTCACAAGTTAGCGGAAAATGACACTTTGTGAACAAAAAACAATACAAATCAATACAAATCTATTTCTTCTATGAACTCATCATACACCTAACAGAATACCTTGGGGTGACTTCTTTCTAAAATGGGGTCACTTGTGGGGTTCCTATACTGCCTTTGCATTTTAGGGGCCCAAAACCGTGAGTAGTCTGGAAACCAAATGTCTCAAAATGACTGTTCAGGGGTATAAGCATCTGCAAATTTTGATGACAGGTGGTCTATGAGGGGGAAAATTTTGTGGAACCGGTCATAAGCAGGGTGGCCTCTTAGATGACAGGTTGTATTGGGCCTGATCTGATGGATAGGAGTGCTAGGGGGGTGACAGGAGGTGATTGATGGGTGTCTCAGGGGGTGGTTAGAGGGGAAAATAGATGCAATCAATGCACTGGGGAGGTGATCGGAAGGGGGTCTGAGGGGGATCTGAGGGTTTGGCCGAGTGATCAGGAGCCAACACGGGGCAAATTAGGGCCTGATCTGATGGATAGGTGTGCTAGGGGGTGACAGGTGGTGACAGGAGGTGATTGATGGGTGTCTCAAGGTGTGATTAGAGGGGGGAAATAGATGCAAGTAATGCACTGGCGAGGTGATCAGGGCTGGGGTCTGAGGGCGTTCTGAGGGTGTGGGCAGGTGATTGGGTGCCCTAGGGGCAGTTTAAGGTCTAATCTGATGGGTAACAGTGACAGGTGGTGATAGGGGGTGATTGATGGGTGATTGATGGGTAATTAGTGGGTGTTTAGGGTAGAGAACAGATGTAAACACTGCACTTGGGAGGTGATCTGACGTCGGATCTGCGGGCGATCTATTGGTGTGGGTGGGTGATTAGATTGCCCGCAAGGGGCAGGTTAGGGGCTGATTGATGGGTGGCAGTGACAGGGGGTGATTGATGGGTGGCAGTGACAGGGGGTGATTGATGGGTGATTGAAATGTGATTGACAGGTGATCAGTGGGTTATTACAGGGAAGAACAGATGTAAATAATGCACTGGCGAATTGATAAGGGGGGTCTGAGGGCAATCTGAGCGTGTGAGCGGGTGATTGGGTTTCCGCAAGGGGCAGATTAGGGTCTAATCTGATGGGTAACAGTGACAGGTGGTGATAGGGGGTGATTGATGGGTGATTGATAGGTAATTAGTGGGTGTTTAGAGGAGAGAACAGATGTAAACACTACACTTGGGAGGTGATCTGATGTCGGATCTGCAGGCGATCTATTGGTGTGGGTGGGGGATCAGATTGCCCGCAAGGGGCAGGTTAGGGGCTGATTGATGGGTGGCAGTGACAGGGGGTGATTGATGGGTGATTGACAGGTGATCAGTGGGTTATTACAGGGGGGATAGAGGCATACAGTACACAGGGGGGGGGGGGGTCTGGGGAGAATCTGAGGGGTGGGGGGTGATCAGGAGGGAGCAGGGGGCAGTTTAGGGTTTTAAAAAAAATTGCATTGACAGATAGTGACAGGGAGTGATTGATGTGAGTGAAGCACATTTGGACAAGCTAGCTTCATTTTGGAATAAGGTGCAGTGGACTGATGAAACTAAAATTAGTTATTTGGGCATAACAAGGGGCGGTATGCATGGAGGAAAAAGAACACAGCATTCCAAGAAAAACACCAGTTACCTACAGTAAACTATGGTGGTGGTTCCATCATGCTGTGGGGCTGTGTAGTTAGTGCAGGGACTGGGAATCTGGTCAAAGCAGCAGTATCAGCAGATTCTGGAGACCAATGTCCAAGTATTAGTGACAAAGCTAAAGCTGTGCCGGGCCTGGATCTTTCAACAAGACAACAACACTAGACACTGCTCAAAATCCACTAAGGCATTCATGCAAATCTGTGGTGTGAGTTAAAGAGAGCTGTCCATGCTCGGAAGCCATCAAACCTGAATGAACTAGAGATGTTTTGTAAAGCGAAATGGTTCAAAATACCTTCAACCAAAATCCAGACTCTTATTGGAACATACAGAAAGCATTTAGAGGCTGTAATTTCTGAAAAAGGAGGATCTACTAAATATGGATTTCATTGTATTTTTTGTGGTGCCCAAATTTATGCACCTGTCTAATGTTGTTTAAACAATTATTGCACACTTTCTGTAAATCCAATAAACTTAATTTCACTGTGTCTCCTATATAATATATTTAACTGACTTTTTCTATCGTAACAACTAATGATTTATACAGGAAAATCATGACTATTAACCAGGTTGCCCAAACTTTTGTATCCCACTGTAACTAGGAATAGCCACATCACCTCAGCATGTGGTGCTCCAGGTTATTTCCTTCAGCAATGTGCCGTGACAAACAAAGAAACATCCATATCAAATTAGAACAACCATCTTTGACAGTTTAAAGAGAACCCGAGGTGGCCTTGTATTACGTTAGTGGGGCACAGAGGCTGGTTGGGCACACTAACACCAGCCTCTGTTGCCCCATCGTGTGTCTCAAAGACCCCCCTGCTCGCCGCTATACTCCCCGCAGTGCTGGCGACACGCAGCGCGTCGCCAGCACAATGTTTACTCTAGCGCTGTCTGTCAGCGCCGCTCCCACGCCTCCTCCGCATCGCCGCTACCCGCCCTCGTCTCTTCCCTCCAATCAGCGGGAGGGAAGGGACGAGGGCGGGTAGCGGTGATGCGGAGGAGACGGCGGAGCGGCGCTGACAGACAGCGCTAGAGTAAACATTGTGCTGGCGACACGCTGCGTGTCGCCAGCACTGCGGGGGTATAGCGGCGAGCAGGGGGGTCTTTGAGACACACGATGGGGCAACAGAGGCTGGTGTTAGTGTGACCAACCAGCCTCTGTGCCCCACTTACGTAATACAATGCCACCTCGGGTTCTCTTTAAGTAAGAGTATCGGTTTAACACACTCTCACCCAGGTAACTTTACATCTGCATAATGAATTTCATGGTCTTCAGATGATTCAATTTTACTTAATGAGTGTGAAGATAATTATTTCTGTACTGAGGTAATCTGTCCTAATTCAATTTACAACAAATTGGCTGGTGCCTGAAGCCAATATTCTTCACACACACACAAAAAAATCTACATTTTATTTCACCTCGTTTGAACTGGTAAAATGTGTTTAAAGCAAACCTGACGTCACTTTGGAAAAAAAGTAAGTGGGGGAAGCCTCTAAATCAGGGCTTTTCAACCGTTCCACTAATTGTACCACTTTTATTGCTTGAAAACTTTCAAGTACCACCCGTGTGCCTGCACAGTACATTGGATGCGATCGGGCTTGGTTGTTTCTGCTGGAGCCTGAATGGAGAGCAGCTACTGCGCATGCACACACACCGATGAGGAGAACTATGGGGCTACCAGCACTGGATCCCATCTACTGAAGAGGAAGGGGGAAACCTCTTTAGGATACAAAGGCCTCCCCTTCCCTGAAGTAAGTACCCCCGGCGCACTTTTTTCTTACAAAGTACACTTTAAGAAAAAAATGCATTTGGGAGGGGAAAAGTAGGAGGCATTGGTGGGGAAAAAAACTACAATTAGATTGCTAGCCTACATATTGTCAGTATTGGCAATCTAGAGGTAGATTGCCAATATAGGTAGCCATACAAGTTCCACCCCCCCCCCCCCCCATGCGCTTAATTATAGGTAGCCTGGACTCGCCACCTGAGAGCTAGGCAGTGATTCACCACAAAGTTCGGACCCCCCCTTGCTCACTCCTTGCTGTGCTGCCCTGCAGAATCGTTTACACCTCAGGACATTAGTAAGCCAGCCGCAGTGAAGAGACAAGCGATGCATAGTGACGGTGTGTATACTTCAAATGAGCAGTGATGTCCCTTTCTGTATCTGCACCATCACTGTGCACCGTTGGTCTGGCTGTCTCCTCCACACTAATCTGAGGTCTGAAGTATGCTGCAGAGAAGCACAGCAAGGAGCAAGGGAGGAAGAGCCAAACTTTATGGGGGCAGGACAGGACCAGGACAAGTGGCAGGTGGACAAAAAAGTGGCAGGCAAATCTGGTGTGTACCACCTGGCAAACAGCGAAGTACCACCGGTGGCAAGTGTACCACAGGTGCAAAGCCCTGGTCTAGAGAGATTAGCCTGTCTAATTAGGCCTTATCAACAAGTAAACAGCAAGTATAAATTAGTGCTGTCAGGTGTGCCACTCTATGCTATAGTTTGGGCTAATATGTAAACACAGGAGGTTAACCCTTTTGTGTTCCTAGGACACCAGAAAGTAAACACTGCAGGGTTTTTGTAAGATTTCTGTAAGCTGTAACAAAGAAATGTTTTTCTTTAAAGTTATGATGCTGTTGCTTATCTCCTTAGAGCAGAGAGGATTCGGAAGCTCTAATGCTACGTACACACATGCGACAACGATCGTTCGTTGTGAACGACGAACGAACTTTTAATTGATGAAAGAACGACCTAAGTAAAGTTAGTTTTTAAATGTGTGTAACGATCTGATCGTTAGAACAAACGTTACATCACGTAAAGTAACTATTGCGCTTGCGCATAAAAATGAGAAGTTTCATGGAGAAATAGCGAAATGCGCATGTCAAGCCTAGTATGAACAACCGTTTCCAACGATGTACTACTTTTGCAAACGATCGTCGTTGGAAAAAATCCGCCAAGCTAGATCGTTCGTTTTTAACGATCTAGCTCGTCCGTCGTTAGACTTAATGATCATTGGTTGCTTTTTTTTAAACGATCGTCGTTTTAAACGATCGGGGAACAATCGTTTCAAATGACTATAGTCGCATGTGTGTTCGCACCTTTAGTTTAGGTTCGCTTCAAAATCTGACAGAACCAACAGGTTTTGGACTAGTCCATCTCCTCACGATGGAGTCTCAGGGTTTCCCTTTGTTTTCAAAAGCATTTGCTGAACAGCCATTGTTAAGTCTGACTGCCAAAATAGTGTGCGAGTAGGGATGCTGGCTGGTCCTGTTTTGGCAGTTAGACTTAGCAACTGCCATTTGGGAAATAATTTTAAAGAACAAAGAAAACCCTTTGTATCCCCAATGAGGAACTTGACTAGTCCAAAACATGTTGGTTCTGAAAGATTTTAACTGCTTACTTTTTCACTACAGTGGTCCTTTAAAATGGTAATTTAATAACAACCATGAAGGTCAGGATGCACTGCTGCATTGCTGAGCTTATTTCAGTAATGTGTTACAGACTCATGTGCTGTGCTGTGTTCTGACAATATACTGCTGTATGCATCTCTGTGCCAACACACTGCTGTCTCATTTCAATTAATACTGCAACGCAGAGCAAAACACGTGCCATACATTTTTGTAAAGAGAAGTAAATGGTTGGCACTCCAAAAAATTGGTACAGACAGATCTGTAATTCATTCTGTAATTAGGATAATTCAAAATTCCAAAGCAACAAAATACCTCTTTATCAAGAAAAAAACAGTGCAAGTTCATCTGAAAAAAAGACTCCACAACAATAAATCACCGTAATGCACAATAAATAAATACATTCGAAGTAGCCCAAGAAAAAGAGGGTCACCAGGGCCGGGCCGAGGCATAGGCTGGAGAGGCTCCAGCCTCAGGGCGCAGTGTAGGAGGGGGCGCAGAATTCATTCAGCTGTCAATCCTAATTGTGTTTGAAGCACAAAGAAATAAGAAGAGGGGATTCATGGCAGTGACTGCAAGCCAGATAACTAGATATTAAGGTGTTGGGGAGGTTGTGGGCCCTGTGGCGCCTCTTAGTCTAATAGCAATCAGTGTGTGATGGCTGGGGTGGCAGGGATGGAGGGGCGCACTTTGGTGTCTCAGCCTTGGGAGCTGGAGGACCTTGTCCCGGCTCTGAGGGTCACCATCGTGAAGCAATACAAGTACCAAGCACTAAGGTAGAGAATGTGTGGACAAGTTTCAAAGAACAGCCAAAAGTGCTGCTAGCCTGGAAAGAGAACCACTATGAAAGTTGAAGCCAATAAATGGGTCATTAGACTGGGAGCAAGATAAGAAGATAAAAGGCCAACATAGGCTTTTTCCTCCACTCCCTCTCTACAGTTATTCATATAATAATTCCTTTTTTTGTATAGCGCTTTTCTCCTGTCGGACTCAAAGCGCTTGCGAGGCAGCCACTAGAGCGCACTCAGTAGGCAGTAGCAGTGTTAGAGTGTCTTGCCCAAAGAACCCCTTACTGAATAGGTGCTGGCTTACTGAATAGCAAGAGCCAAGATTTGAACCCAGGTCTCCTAAGTCAGAGGCAGAGCCCTTAACCATTACACTTTCCAGCCACCATATCTGACACCTGTCACTGTTAGAGATTGCCAGTTTTAAATTGTGCAAATCGTGATGCAAATCTAGCTCCCAAAACACAAAATGAGGTGGCAAATCAACATTCAACATTGAGGATCTTAAGGCTTGTTTTTGTGAAATAAATAAAATAGGAAAGGAAGAAGGAAACAATTGGAAAAGGATAGTCGAAAAATGGAAGTTGAAAAATGACAGTTGGAAAATAATGGCAGTCGAAAAACAGTTGAAATTTGGCTGTTGGAAAATGACAGTTGAGAAATGGCAGTTTAAAAATGACAGTTGAAAAACAGTTAAAATTTGGCAGTTGTAAAATGACAGTTAGAAAATATCAGTTGGAAAATGACAATTGAAAAATGACAGGTGGAAAATGGCAGTTGGAAAATTACAGTTAAAATCTGACAGTTGGAAAATGGCAATTAAAAAAAACTGTTGAAAAATGGCAGTTAAATTTGACAGTTGGAAAATGGCAGTTGAAAAATGACAGTTGGAAAATCATAGTTAAAAATGGCAGTTAAAAATGGCAGTTGGAAAAAAGCTGTTGAAAAATGACAGTTGGAAAATGGCAGTTGGAAAATGACAGTTGGAAAATGGCAGTTAAAATTTGACAGTTGGAAAATGGCAGTTGGAAAATGGCAGTTAGAAAATGGCAGTTGAAAAATGACAGTTGGAAAATGGCAGTTGAAAAATAACAGTTGGAAATGGCAGTTAAAATCTGGCAGTTGAAAAAATGACAGTTAGAAAATGGCAGTTGAAAATGGCAGTTGGAAAAATGACAGTTGGAAAATGGCAGTTAAAATTTGACAGTTGGAAAATGGCAGTTAAAATTTGACAGTTGGAAAATGGCAGTTTAAATTTGACAGTTGGAAAATGGCAGTTGAAAAATGACAGTTAGAAAATGGCAGTTAAAATTTAACAGTTGGAAAATGGCAGTTGGAAAATGGCAGTTAGAAAATGGCAGTTGAAAAATGACAGTTGGAAAATGGCAGTTAAAATTTGACAGTTGGAAAATGGCAGTTGGAAAATGACAGTTGGAAAATGGCAGTTGGAAAATGGCAGTTGGAAAATGGCAGTTGGAAAATGGCAGTTAAAATTTGACAGTTGGAAAATGGCATTTGGAAAATGGCAGTTAAAATTTGACAGTTGGAAAATGGCAGTTGAAAAATGACAGTTGGAAAATGGCAGTTGAAAAATGACAGTTGGAAAATGGCAGTTGGAAATTGACAGTTGGAAATTGACAGTTGGAAAATGGCAGTTGGAAAATGGCAGTTAAAATTTGACAGTTGGAAAATGGCAGTTGGAAAATGGTAGTTGGAAAATGACAGTTGGAAAATGACAGTTAAAATTTGACAGTTGAAAAATGACAGTTGGAAAATGGCAGTTGAAAAATGACAGTTGGAAAATTAGATTCAACTTTTAACTGCCATTTTCCAACTGTCATTTTCCAACTGCCATTTTCCAACTGCCATTTTCCAACTGCTATTTTTTAACTGTCAAATTTTAACTGCCATTTTCCAACTGTCATTTTCCAACTGCCATTTTCCAACTGCCCCTTTCTAACTGTCTTATTTAAACTGTCATTTTCCAACTGTCAAATTTCAACTGTTTAAAGGACCACTACAGTGAAAAAAGTGAGCAGTTGAAGGAGAAATTAACTTAGAAGCATATTGAGGCTGCCATATTTATTTCCTCTTAAGCAATGCCAGTTACCTGGCTATCATGCTGATCCTCTGCCTGCATGCTTGTTTCTGGTGTGATTCAGACACTTCTGCAGAGACATAGATAAGCAGGGCTGCCAGTCAACTCATATAGTTTAAAAGGAAATTAATATAGCAGCCACCGTATTCTTCTCAGATAAAAGGAGTTCTTTTGCATCCTAAGAATCAAACAAGCTGACACTTACCTGGGGCTTCTATCGGCCCCCTGCAGCGTTAAAGTCCCACGCCGTCCTCTTCCGATGCTCCGTTCCCCGCCGCCGGTCCCAGTGTAATCACACGAGTTATTACACTGCGGCTGTGCAGTAAGCTCCCGATGACGCGAGCAGGAGCTAACATTATTCGTCTGTTTAGACAAATATTAAACTGGGACCGGCGGCGGGAAACGGAGCATCGTAGGAGGATGGCGCGTGACATTACAGCTGGAGGGGGCCGATAGAAGCCCCAGATAAGTGTCAGCTTGTTTGATTGATTTTTAGAATCCCACAGAACCTCTTTAAAGAAGACCTAAACTCAAGCACTGCAGTCAAGGAAAACAAATACTATTGCGTATGCGCAAACACAGACAAGGAGAACTTTGGGGCTCCCAGAGCTGGATCCCTTCTACTGTGGAGGAAGGGGGAAACCTCTTTAGGATACAAAGGCCTCCCCTTCCCTGAGGTAAGTGCCCCCTGAGCACTTTTTTCTTACAGGTACACTTTAAGAACAGGGCATATGGGAGGGGAAAAGTAGGAGGCATTGGTGGGGAAGCCGAATTGCAGCGTTTTAAAAGCAACTTCAGCACTGTCTTCTGATGACGCCAAAGTTACTGACTGTGCGCCGCTATAGCCGTAATTCCTGTTTCGGCCAAATCGCCCAAATCTCTTGCACTGTTATTACAGTGCTCACTAGGCAGTGACTCACCACAAAGTTCGGCTCCCCCCTTGCTCACTCCTTGCTGTGCTGCCCTGCGGAATAGTTCACACCTCAGATCATCGGTAAGCCAGCCGCAGAGAAGTGACAGTCAGGCAAACGGTGCATGGTGATGGCGTATATACTTCAAATACAGGAAGTGAGCAGTGATGTCCCTTTCTGTATCTGCGCCATTACTGTGCACTATTTGCCTGGCTGTCTCTTCCCCACTGATCTGAGGCGTGAAGTATGCTGCAGAGCAGCACAGCAAGGAGCGAGGGAGGAGGAGCCAAACCTTGTGGAGGCAGGACAGGACCAGGACAAGTGGCAGGCAAATCTGGTGTGTACCACCTGGCCAACAGCAGAGTACCACCAGTGGTACGTGTACCACAGGTTGAAAAGCCTTGCTCTAAATGACTAAGCAGGTTATTTCGGCACTCCGAAGCTGGGCACCATCATAGCAGCAATGCTATGAAGCGCACCCCGAGTAGAGGTAATTTGGGGCTCTGGCGGTAGCCCGACCCCAAATCACATCTGTCTCCGAGTTGTGACAACTCAGAGGGGGAATAGTAATTAACGCCGCCTCGGAGTTCAGCCGCAGCATTTGGCTCTCCCCATGCTGAACTGAGTGGTGTCCACTCAATATGTACTCTCTAAAATGGTCCAGAGACTTCCCCAGTCTTCCGCAGCCCCTCTGTTCCTTCACTAAGACCCCTTTTGTAATATTTGAGACAGGGTGTAACTACAAATCATGGGGCCCCCCAGCAAAACTTGATTCCCTCCCCCTTAATGTTCACACCCTTTCCCTTGCCTACTCCTTGTGGCCCTCACAGCCCAGGGGCTCATCTTGCACGGGTCATAAAACAAACGTGAACATCGTTATCTTCACACCCGTAATAAGTGTAGCCAAAAAAGACCTGATCTGAAGGATGGAACCCTTTATTAGAGGGGGTGAAGTATTAGTTGGGGCCCCGTTACAGCTCTGGGCCCCCCTGTGGTCAACAGGGGCTGCTCCCCTGTAGTTACCATTTAAAGATGAATGTTGTGTATTGCGAGTGGTTGCTTCCCCTCCATATGAGCGTGGTCGCAGTGTGCAAGTGCTCGGAGTCCCGTGACTGTGCAATAGCAGGATCCGCTCATGCACATCCTTTCTCTCCATGTACAAGTAGCTCTGTGCTAATGCACTCATACACGAAGGAAAGTGCGGCCACAAAGAGGAAGAGGATTGCAGCCAGCAGCGGAGGGGTCTTAGACATCAGGGAAGCCTCTGGAGCTTTTTTTTTTTTTTTTTTAAACAGGTTTAGAAAATCTGGAACTGTCTTATTGTGCTTTGGATAGTACATAGCCTGGATGTATCAGAAATTTCACAGGCGAGTAGACCACTGGAGAACTACCATCCTTTGCAAAGTCTGTCTTGTTGTGTGTTGGGATGTGCTTTGTGAGGCACTTGCATTGCATTTAGCTGTAATCTGTCATCTTGCTGCGGACTGTGCATACTACTTGCCTTTCACCTCTCTCGTTTTTTTTTCTTCAACCAGAATAGTCCTTATTGCTTGAAGTTTTTTCTCAAATGGCACACTCTAAACACCTGAGATACTGTAGGGCAAGTAAATCCTAATAGAGTCATTTTTCAGAGATGCGAGCACCAGCTCTTCATTCCTCGTTCGAAGTCACTTAAAGAGAAACTCCAACCTAGAATTGAACTTTATCCCAATCAGTAGCTGATACCCACTTTTACATGAGAAATATAATGATTTTCACAAACACACCATCAGGGGGCGCTGTATGACTGATTTTGTGCTGAAACCCCTCCCACAAGAAGCTCTGAGGACCGCGGTACTCTGGGCAAACTGCCACAATGTAACAAGGTTCACAGACAGGAAATGGCTGTTTACAGCTGTCTCTAACAGCCAAAACAGCTAGGAGCAGCTACATAACCTGCCCACATTAAAAATGTCACCATGTAATAAATGTCAGAATGTAAATCGGAGAGAGGAAAGATTTTACAATGAGCAAACACTGACTAAATCATTTATACATAATTATGGTAAAAAATGAAGCACTTTTTTTTACTACATTATTTTCACTGGAGTTCCTCTTTAAAGACATGACATTTATTACATGGTGACATTTTTACTGTGGGCAGGTTATGTAGCTGTTTCTAGCTGTTTTGGCTGTTAGAGACAGCTATAAACAGCTGATTCCTGTCTGGGAACATTGTTACATTGTGGCAGTTTGCCCAGAGTACCACGGTACTCAGAGCTTCTTGTGGGAGGGGTTTCAGCACAAAATCAGTCATACAGCGCCCCCTGATGGTCTGTTTGTGAAAAGCATTATATTTATCATGTAAAAGGGGGTATCAGCTACTGATTGGGATAAAGTTCAATTGTAGGTTGGAGTTTCTCTTTAAATCTTTCACCCAACCCATTTTTACATTAATTCCGTGATAAATACATTGTCAGAGCGTTCCTTATATAAGCATCTCTGCATTGTTGCATCACTCTACGTCACTATTGGACTGGTTTTTACTTTCAAATAAGGGGTGTCTCTAATTTTCGGCCACTTAATGTAAATGGGAACTTTTTTTGAGGGGTGTGGGGTAAGAATGGGGGATCTGCATAGGATTGACACTCATAAAACATTACAAAGCTTGTACGGCCCAAGCCACTCAGTGACGATTAGAATTCTACTACTGAAATATATTCCAGAACAAGCAGACAAGATGGTAGAATTCATTTTCTATAAAACAAGTAATTGATAGGAACAAAATCATTCCATTTTCGGCTAGCATAATGCATTGTTAAAGAGACTCTGAAGCGAGAATAAATCTCGCTTCAGAGCTCATACTTAGCAGGGGCATGTGTGCCCCTGCTAAACCGCCGCTATCGTGCCGCTAAACGGGGGTCCCTTCACCCCCAAACCCACCCCTGCAAGACTTGGTCGTAGTCTTGGTCGTAAATCTTCCCTTCCTGGAGGCAGGGCTAACGGCTGCAGCCCTGCCTCCAGTCGTGTCTATCAGACGCGCATCGCCGCCTCTCCCCCGCCCCTCTCAGTGAAGGAAGACTGAGAGGGGCGGGGGAGAGGCGGAGATACGCGTCTGGCAGACACACGTGGGGCAGGGCTGAGGCGGTTAGCTCTGCCCCAATGCGGAAGCGCTCCCCCGCTTTACAGAGGGGATTTGGGGGTGAAGGGACCCCCGTTAAGCCGCGGGATAGCGGCGGTTTAGCAGGGGCACACATGCCAATGCTATCTATGAGGTCTGAAGCGAAATTTATTCTCGCTTCAGACTCTCTTTAAAGGGGTTCTATTTAAATTCAGTGCATGTCTTTTTACCACTTTTTGGATTGCAAGGCTCTGGCCCCTTAAGGACTAGTGCCTTTTTTAAATGTGGCAGTTCAGTGATCACTGTGACTGGCTTACAGTGATAACCTGGTAAGGAGCCACTGAAACTGGCTTCTTACCAATAGGAGGAAGTTCGGTTGTTATATGTCAGCAATAGAAACTGCCCGGTGGTGTCCATCCTTAATCAATACTTCCTCTTACCCCCCCTCCCCCACGCCTTTTCACAGTAACCTAACTGTAGAATTCCCTATCCAAAAGAGAGCACCACTGATTTAGTCCTCTAAATAAGTACAGGTATTACCTTACACCCAAAGCATAAGTCCACAAAATCCTAGATGAACAGTGCAGTGATTAGAGAGTCTGCAGCGTAATGTCACTTCAGAGGTATTTTCACAACTATGCTAGTTTCAGGACCAGCGCTTACATAGAGAAAAAGGGGGCAATTGCCCCAAGGCCTGAAGGGACTTCCCAAGGTCTGTGTTCCCTCCCCTGCAGCTATGGTTACCCCATACATGCCTGCAGGGAACGAGGAAGAGAAGTGCCGCGGGGAGAAGTCCGAAGTGCAGAGCACGGTGCTGCCTCCTGTGTCCTGCCTAAATTAGGTAAGATCCCAATGCGTGTACACTCTGAATTTGTAAGGGAAAGGAGGAGGGGAATAATGGGGTCCCTAACAATGCTTTTGGGGACATATGATGGACATTTAATGATTTTTTTGTGGCTGGGGGTGTGGTGGGACAGGTCCTGGGAGTTGCCTCATGGGCTGCCAGGGGAGGGGGGATGCTAGCCCCTCCCCCATATAACAAGCCCCGGGCCCCATTGTAACCTGAACCGGACCTGGCTAGTTTGGTGGTACTGTGTCAGAGTCTGCATTCACTGACGAATCTGAATGGAAAAGATACAGTGATGGATCATTTTACTTTATCTATGAGATTGTTTGCCTTGCTGTGGATGAGTTAAAGAGGCAGCGTCACAACACATAGTAAAGTGCAGTAAATTATTCAGGATAGCCACTTTTACTGTCAGTTTCCTGGTTTTAGCATCAGAAACACTTTCTATATCTTTATATATTGATGTATATTGAATGTAGCACCCCCCCCCCCCCCCCATGATGCTTAACCTAGGCGGATTAGATATACATATAGCCCCCTCACCCAGCAAGTATTCTTTGTACTGGCTTCAGAATTCTCAGTGAACATATATATTCTGCAGAGATCACCTGACAGCAGTGAAGATGTTAGCACCCGCAATACATTTCCTAATGTAAACTGGGGTCAGGAGAGATTTTCTATTGGGCAAACATTAGATAATTTTTAAACCAATACTGTAAAAAAAATATATAATCAATTTTATTACGTATGTTATATTCACTAAGTTTCACTTTGAGGGTCTTGAAGTTCTTCCTATTTGATGCTGGAACTGCACAAACATTTTTCATCTATGTATTACAATAATAATTTACACCTAACAAGACTTATCAGTAAATATTAGTTGCGAGTGTCCTTGTAGAAAAGGCAGCCATCTCAAGTTATTGCCTTTCTATTTGCTTTGCAGGTCTTAAAATCCACTCTAAACCATGGGCACACATCTCACTGATATGAATGCTGTGCATGAGCCCAAATAGTCATTTTTATTATGCCTGCTTTATTGGGAAAATGGAGAGAAGTAGGGTTCTTTTTACGTAACCATTGATTACTTAGGGATGTTATTTCCAACCTGAAAAACAAACTTAAAGGAAACTTTTATTGAGGCTAAGTTCACAGTGGGACGTTAGTCGCACGTTAAAACAGCATTTAACGCAGAATAACTCACTGCAATGAAAAATCAATACCCGATTCACAGTGCACACGTTGTGTTGGTGACTAGCGCTGCACGTTAAGTAAAAGTACTGCATGCTGTGTGTTATACACGTTATTAGCTGCGTTGGACTGTTTGCACATGCTCAGTAATGACTTGGAAGCATACTTTTTATTGCCTGTAT
This sequence comes from Hyperolius riggenbachi, assembly GCF_040937935.1. Lineage (NCBI taxonomy): Eukaryota > Metazoa > Chordata > Amphibia > Anura > Hyperoliidae > Hyperolius > Hyperolius riggenbachi. Next base: position 126,695,894 of record NC_090656.1, read on the forward strand.
TTTCTACTGTATCTGCTGTATACGTCGGTAACGCCGCGTTGCGACTTTTTGGGCGCGTTGTGTTGTAAGTTTGCGGTGCGACTTCAACGTTGCATCAAAACGCAACGTCCCACTGTGAATCTAGCGTGAAGAAAAAACAAAACAAAACACAGAATGGCTATCCTTGCAAAAGCATTTATAAAGAATAAAGTAATAAATAGAACGCAAGATGTGCAACAAATGTATGCCCGAAAAAGGTAAATTTTAGACAATCAATATTCTAAAAATATTCTAAAAAAACAAAAACAAAGAAGTGGAATTTGTACTAAATTTGAAAATTCATTGAGTTGTAACTTTAATCAAAAAGATACATTTGTGGTGCATTGTAATATGTTTTTAAAAGTGTATAACATAGTGGAGTTTCTTTTCATACAGGATCTCTGTCCGTACAGACATTTTTAGTAAGTATTATTACAAATGTGCAGAGATCCTGCCCTTGGAAAGGGTTTACAGAATAAACTGCCAAGCAAAACAGCAAGTCTGTACAGCGATCATTGCAAAACTGTGAGGCAGGGGACACACTTGTCTCTCAGTTTTCTGTGTGCGTTCTTCTGCACTTGTTTTCTGCACAGCATGTGTGTTTGTATGCAGAAAAAGTTGTGTTTTTTTTTCCACAGCAGTTATTGCCAGTTATTGTCAATGATAGAGAAAAAACACACAATGTGAAGAATGATGCTGCTTTGTGCTTTAGGCCAGTAGGTAAGTTTTTTCCTAGAAACTACTTTTTCACCTTTTGTTTAAAATAACTTTTCAGGGCTCTGCAATTAAAAAACTACCAAAAAGTAGGTGAAAAAGTACTGTTAAAATGATTAATAGTATTTTCATGGATCTGCTGGGCGCTGTCATATAAATATATAAATATGTACCCATATTTTCATGCTTGTTGGTTGCGTAAAAAAAGCATTTTACTGATAAGGTGTGCAAATATCACCTGGGAGAAAACTTGGGCTATTTTCACAGTGGGGCACTGTGGTGCGATGTAACAAGGGCAGTTTAACATCCAATAACGCACTACAATTGTAAGCTTATGTGATGTTCTGAGTATATCTTGTGTGATACGATCCAACGCTCTCTGGTATCACAGTGCGGTACTGCATTACGCAAGCGTTAACAGTGGCAGTGAAGCATACATTTCATTGACTGTATGCTTCATTGTATATAACACAATTTTCCCCTCTGTGAACTTAGCCTTAGGAGAAAAAAAGGAATAGAATAAAGGTCAATGCCTTTTATTTGCACAGCCTTGTAACAAAGGTGAACGTCACAGCAAATCCAAGAATGTTGCCAAAGATGCCAGTAAATGTATCTCAGGTTTTGTGCAGATTACTGGAAATTGCAATGGAAACAGAGGCGCCAGCAGAGTAAAAGTTGATCATAGGTTAAAAACTGGTTTTGGGGAGGCAAGTCCATCTTTGCCCCCCAACTTTTATCTGTTTTTAACCTATGATCAACTTTTACTCTGCTGGCGCCTCTGTTCCCATTGCAATTATTGTTATCCACCTGGTGGATGGGTGAACACCCCTTCTTTCCTTCTACAGAGAGTGACTTTTTAGCCTGAGTGGGGACAGGCCTAATATCCCCATAAGTGCTTTAAGTGGTTGCCTGAACCCGGCAACCCATACTTGTGAGTATATTTCTATTGGCTGCTACCTTGGCATTCCTTTGTCATCAATAATACACTATCGGGGGCTCTCGATTGTGTTTTTTTCCTGTTTTTTTCTTTCTTTGATAGATTACTGGAAATGAAGGTGAATGACAAGCCTGTGAAATTCTGTCTGCTTAGTACTAATACTATGACTGCTAGGAAGTTAAATTAGATTTTCTGGCAGTTGAAAATCCTGACTCATTTCAAATTGAAATGGGAAGATAATGTTAATGACATCAAATTCTGAAATTGCATAAGTAGACGTTCTAGGTGCTAGATTTATTTATTTATTTTTGCACTATTAGAAATCTCCTTTTTTTCCCCCAGACACTGTGACTGCTTTTTCTATACATTGTGTTTGAGTTAAAGTCAGTGAACACAAAAAAAAATTTGTACTAAACACAGTGCCATGCAGGTTTTTTTGTGATTTCTCCATTTACATTATTTTTCTAATGAAATTAAAAATGCAAATGCAATCAGATAGCGGAAGAACAAAAAAATGCATTAAACAATGTTCTTTGGTAAAAAATTACAAATCCCAGGAGCCTCAGGAGTGGCGTTTCTCATTACATATTCATAAAGTGCCACGTTTTTCAGTGCAATTCCCAGAGCATTCGGCATTTTGTCCAAAATTGCCAGGAATGCAATCGCTCCAGGAAAATAGCAAAGCCTAAAGCCCCGTTCACACTTGCGTTTCTCTGCCAAACGGATCGGATCCGGATCGGAACCGTACGGTTCTGATCCGGATCCGGTCAGGTTGCATCAGGTGTACATCAGGCTGTGATCTGGATCCATTTGGCAAAAGAGAGTACAAATAAATAAAAATGTTGGGGTCTGGGAGGTCAGCAGAAGGTGCACCTGTGGAATCAGGTCCTCCGCTGTTTAGGCCTCACCTCCACCTCCGACATACTGCCAAACAGCTCCAGCACGTTAAAGTCACTGCTGCTCCACTCCAAAATGCTTCCCATGTGTCCCCATCCAAAATTGCAGAATACACATAGGAAGTGGGGTAGAACGTCAGGCGTTTGTAGCCAGTGTGTTCTGTACTTCCGATTCCCATTGCTTTCTATTTCCGGATGGTGCAGTCAGGCTCCGGTCCGGGTGCGTGGGCCGGATGATCCGGACCGAAAAATAGCGTATGTTGGAAAAGTGTCCGGAGTCCGGATCCGGTCCGGCTCCGTACTGTATGGAACGAACACGTGTGAACGTCCGCATAGCCTTTGCATTGCTATGCGGAACGTACGTTCCGTTTGTACAGTATACGGTCCGGATCCGGACCGGCGAATCCGGACAGGGAACGCTAATGTGAACCGGGCCTAACGCTTTTATAAGCCAAGGTACCCACTTTTCCCTCAGAAACCAGGAAAAAGTGATTAACTTGAGTATAGCCCCCTCCACAATAGCTAGATGTGCCCCCAGTACAAGTCAGCCTCTCTCCCCCCATCCAGATGTGCCCCAAGGATGAAACAGCTGTGTCTCAAGAAGCCACTAGTCATAGATATGAGACACAGCGATTGCCACACAGGAAGTATCCCTGATCATTGCACTCCACTATACAAGCCAGGGGACACAGGTATTCTTGACCAGCACGCTCTGCACACCATTGCCAGGCATAGGGGCCACGGAAACAGCAGGGAGGCAGCTGCCAAGAGCAGGGTCACTAGTGCATAATCCTTAACCACTTGAGGACCACAGGCTTTACCCCCCCTCCCTCCCCCTCCAAAGACCAGGCTATTTTTTCTAAAATAGACCACTGCAGCTTTAAGGCCAACCTGCAGGGCAGCACATCACAGCACACAAGTGATCCCCCCCCCCCTTTTCTACCCACCCACAGAGCTCTTTTTTACATAAAGTGAACAACACTGTGGGCTGAAGTGGTTAAAACATTGCATTCTGAACACAGTGATTGGCTCTGCCAAGGATAAATCTTCCATACGAGTTAGCACCCTGATAGCACAACTGCGATACAGGACACCCTAAGATTGGCATTGGGACCCGTTGCTGGGACTGGCCACCAGCTAATCCTGTTGCTCCAAGTTATACTTCCATTTGTGTTCTGTTCAATGTGCTAAAGTTTGTTTGTAAGCTGTGCGCAGAGAAGAATTTTTAATTGTGTAACAATATGCATAGCTGAGCTCAATTGATTACCTATTTCTCAACAAACATAGATATACACTTTAATATTTGTATCTCCATTCTCTGGCCTGACCTCCTGGTTCTGCTGGACATGTGATGTAACAAGGCAGTCCTGTTCCATCATCATACTTTCCTACCTCTCCTCCTGGCCCTGCTGGACATAATGAGATGTGATGTAACAAGGCAATCCCATCATCATACTTTATTACCTCTGAGGCAGAAGAATCAAGCAGCAACAATAGTCATTTAACCGCAGCTTTTGCTAGAAAGAATGGATATTTAGACGATGGGCCCAATCCAATTCACTATTTCTCCTAACTTTTCACCTACTTTGTTAATTGTCACGTCCAGGCGGCTGCTATAGCGCTGCTGTGCACACATGTTAACCCATGTTAGCCCAGAGATCAATGAATTGGAACATGGTTCCTATTCATCGATCTAAGTCCCCACTAGAAAGACTGATGGCTTCTTTTCAGAAATCGCCGTCTTTCTAATGAAAAAAAAAAAGTTTCCTGTCCTCTATACCCTTCCTGGAAGCAAGAGCATTTGCTTCCAGGATTAAAAGATAAAAAATTGACTGTGGCCATCTTGTGGCCAAATAGTAAAAGTACTTCTACATACTTTTTTCAATGAAATAAACAGCCAATGTTACATTTAAAATTAACTGTTTACATCCCACACCAAGAATTACCCAAATAAAATTTTTAATGAAAAAAAAATTACAATAAAAAAAAAACCCAAACATAAATAGTTACCTAAGAGTCTGAACTTTTTTAATATTCATGTGATGTGGGTATATTACGAACAATTTTTAAATTATAAACTTGTAAATAGTGATGGACGCAAAACTGAAAAAATGCACCTTCATTTCCAAATAAAATATTGGCGCCATACTTTGTGATAGGGACATAATTTAAATGGTGTAATAACCAGAACAAGTGGGAAAATAAAATACAGTACATAGGTTTTAATTATGGTGGCATGTATTATTTTAAAGCTATAATGGCCGAAAACTGAGAAATAATGAATTTTTTTCGATTTTTTTTTAATATTCCTGTTAAAATGCATTTAGAAAAAAATAATTCTTAGCAAAACATACCACCCAAAGAAAGCCTAATTGGTGCCGGAAAAAAAGATATAGATCAATGTATTGTGATAGATAGTGATAAAGTTATAGGCAAATGAATGGGAGGTGAAAATTGCTCGGATGCATAATGTGAAAAATACCCGCAGGCTGAAATGGTTAAACAGAAAATGAAAAATAATCTCCTAGGAAATAACCCTGGGCAGCAAAAAGTTGTGTACTTGAACAGCATTGTTTTAAAGAGCAGCTTTATCAAAAAGCCCTAGCTGCTTTTATATTTCCTGTGAATGGCAGAGTTTCCATCAATGAAGAATATTATTTATTATTTTATTTATGAAGTCAATCATCAGTTGATTCAGGAGAATCTGGTGCATTAATAATCAAAATGAGACTAGGCAGATGCCAGCCAGCATCAGGTCTTCTGACAGAGAGTTCGTCCTATCTAAGGAATGTACCGTAAATGTACATTTTGGGGCTGCCATTGGCAATGTGATTGGCACTGATTGCATTCTGAAAGGCAGAGATGTCAGAGGTAGCCTGACAAATTATACATACTACTACTACCATGGTGGATGCTACTCCTCCGATATGTTTCATGTGCTCCACGATGGTACCTGGGCATTCAGTAATGAGCTAGCTTGTCTCATTATGTGGTATACAATTCAATGTGGTTTCAAACCTGAGAGATCTCTAGAGCAAGAACTCAGGATAACCAACACATGACATTTATGTTGCACAGTCAAGCTCTATGAAGCTTATACACTTTTACAACTTGCTTCTGAAAAAAGAAATTAGCTGTATCATGTGTACACTAGCTGTCAAAAGCTTGAAAACACCCTAGTATTCAAAAGTTCTGAGACATGTTGTTTTGGCTAAAGTTTGTAATTTTTTTAAACAGCATAGTCATTACATTCATTAAAGTGAGGGGATTCTAAAAAAAAATGGATCATCCCCTAACAGAAGGGGTAATCCAATCACTACATTTTTGTTTTTTAGGAGCCCTTAACAATCGCTATTTTTCCAAAAACGATTAAAGCACACCTATAAACCAAATACAGTTGCATATCACTGAAGAAGGAAGCATCTGGATCCTCCAGCGGCTTCCCAGATACTCTTCAAATTCTTAATTGACAGACAGGGACCTCTTCATATTCAATTTCTCATATATACGTGTTGATGGAAACTCATGTGGTAATTTGCAGTGACACAGGGGAATCGCCTTCAGTTTGCCATATGCATTATATGCTCGTCATAACAGAGCTGCACTATGATTATGTATTGTGCTATTCCATATATGTATCTGTAAGTATACCGGCATATTAAAGAATCCAGGTGATGGAGGAGTCTACAAGGGATGTAAATTGAGCGCTTACTGCTGATCTGTCATTTATTCAGCAACAGACGTCGGTGAGCATTCTAGCCATTGGAACGTGTATGGTGACAGTATCTCACAGTGCAAATGAGCATGTGGTGCTGATGAACTGTGTATACAGAATTACACTATTTTGCCTCTCTTTTCTTTATATTTGAGGTGATATTTCCGACAAAGGACAAACCAGATTGGAGATATTTGTACTGTTGAGCTCTGCAGACGTATTCATACGTAAATTTACATATGATGTAAGTCTGTCTACCAATCTAATTTAAGCTAGAGACAACTAGGGAGCTCCTGGTGAGTCAAAAAGCTTCTAAGCTCAACAGAAAAAAAATCTGACAAGGAACAACATACACCTGGACAGATATCGTACAAAAACACAAACAGCATCTTTACCCCTCTTCTCCCCCCACCAAACTGGAATACCTACTTACATTTTCTTTGTAATGGCTAAAATACTTTGCTGCACTTTGTAAAACCCCAAAAGATGGTATAATATTGGCCTTGTCATCAAGCTCCTCCAGGTTTAATGATGAGATTTATGTCAGGCGACTGTCTATGCCATTCTATGGCAGGCAGGACTGCACATGATAACTTTTGACGGGCAAGCTATGAAATCAATGCTAAATAAAACCTGTAAGATTGGGGGGGAAAGTTGCATACTTACCCAATAAGTGGGAAGTCTGTTTATGGTGCAGAAGCTTCCAGATCCATCCTGGTGTCTACCGTTGCTGTTCAGGGCCCTTCTGAACATATCCGATAAGAGCTTGTCAAATGTGTTCCTTTTGCTGTACTGTGCATGCGCGATAAGCTGAAGCTGTTTGTCCACGACAACCATGTAACTTTTTTATTTCCCAGTCTTACAGGTTTGCTTATCTATTGAACGCTACTAGACGAATTCCTCCCCTGGTGTCGGAAGCTACAGACTCCTTGCTTAAAAAGGTAATTAAAAATTATCATTTTAAGATAAAGACTGTTAACACTTTCAAACATTTTCTATTAAGACTTCAGTAGTGAAATTACCATAGTACCTCTGCTCCATTTACCTGGCGTACCAGGCCAGATCCAGCACCCTTGGTAGCACACGGATAAAAATCCACTATTAAATTTGGGCACAATTATAGCCACAACTGGCCGCTAGAAATATTAGGTAGCAGAATATTAGTACATTAACCGATATTATACTCTTAATAAATTAAAATTACCATAGTAAAATATTGCTAAATTGTACTGATATTTTACTACAACTAAACCTAACCTTATTATCACACTGAACCCTCCCTCTACCAATGCCTAACCCTAACCACCCCCTTGTCAAGAACTATTCCTTAACCCCCCTCCCCTATGCCTAACCTTTACCGCCAGGGGCGTAGCAATAGGGGGTGCAAAGGTAGCGACCGCATCGGGGCCCTTGGGCTAGAGGGGCCCCAAAGGGCCCTCCCTAAACTACAGTATCAGCTCTCTATTGGTCCTGTGCTCATAATAATCACTTCTATAGATAATTTGAATAGTGGTAATCATTAACAAACTGTCCCCTTCTTGCACCTCTAACACTGTAGTTGCCATTGGCAGGTTTTGGTGCGCCGTATCAATTGTTATGTATAGAGTGCGTGGGGGGCCCCATTGTAAAACTTGCATCGGGGCCCACAGCCCCTTAGCTACGCCACTGTTTACCGCCTTCTACCATGAAGTTCAAAGAGTCATTAGCTCTGCTCTATTTCATCATTTAAAATACAGAGTTTAATTTGTAAATTGCAAATATTAAAAAATGAATCAATGTTATAGAAAAACAGCGATATAACTGGAAATAAAAATATGAGACCATTTTCTTTGCTACTAATATTCTATCTGTACTACACATACAATTGGTTATAAGTTCTTTTTTTGCTTCAGTGTCACTTTAATTTTATATAGCACCATGAGATACGGAGTTATTGTCAAAATAAAAAAGGGAACAAATAGGTATGTTACCCGAAGTGAAACAATGCAGTGAGGTGCGGTTAACAGCTTAAGCACTCATATATCATTGCATTTTCAGGCTAGTCCCTTTTCTTAGTATTTCTGAATCATTTACTCTGAAGGTATCTTTTTAAGTTAACGCTGGAAAATCTATTACTTTGCCTCGTCGAGCAGCTTGCCTACTGTATCAGTGTCATTTCAAATTTATTAATACAATTTTTCAGGAATGGTTTCTTTTTCCAATTCAAAGTGACAAGCAACACGAAGCAGAGGCAAATGTTTCAGGTTGCTATTTTCATATTAGGTTTGACTAGTATCACAAGAAGTGCAGTGCAAGAACATTCTTGAAGCAAATTGCACTGCTTAAAGAGGAGCTGTCAGCCATATTATCTCAGAAAAAAAAGCCACGTATATAAGTAGATAAAATACTTGCTCTACTTACATAACATATGCATTGCACTGTCCACGTGTGGTTTTTCTACTGTAAAAAAGAGAGATCCCTTCTTAGCATTTCCCATTTTAAGTGTGGCTATTTTGAAGTCAATTCTGATGTAATTTCCTGCCTAATGGCCCATACTCACGGGCAACTTTTTTGCATGTCGCAAGCACACGGGAGCGTGCTTGCGACATGCTGGCGACAGCTAGTAGCCAGGTCCCTCCGCATACACACGGCGGAGGGACCTGGCAACTGATGCGACGGAAGCTGTCGCCGTTGTCCCTCCCCCCGCGGGAAGCGCCGTTTATTTACTATCATGTTGCTGTCGCTAGTCCGCGTACTCACGCGGACTAGCGACAGTTGCGGCGGAGGTGCGGCGGCGACTGTTGCCATGTGATTGAAACTTTCAATCGCATGGCGACATGAGCGACGGGCGACAGTTCGGGGTGCGCGCGCGTGCAACGGCCCATACTCACGGGCGACCTGTCGCCGCAACACACGCGCGCCGCGTGTTGAGGCGACAAAAGTCCCTCGTGAGTATGGGCCATTAGTCTCTTCTGTCTGATTTGCCCGCCCTTCACTATAGAAAGTGCATTGTCTCAGCATGAGAAATATTGGCCAATCAGAGAGGAACTGAGGTGTGGGAGGGGAAAACAGGAGGGAAAGAGGCTTTAGCCAATCAGGCTGCATTGAGTCTGAGGGGAAGTACAGGAGCAAAAAAGGACAACCCAGCATGCCCTGCAACTTCCTTTTTGTGTACCAAATTTTGTACCAAATGAAAGCCAGGTAAACTGGGTAATGATCATTTATCAACAAGAAAAGAAATAGAGATTTTAACTTTTGGATTGCCTGGTTAGCATCCTTATTACTTGTTTACCAGATAAAAATAAAGAATTGTTTTTTTTATTTTATGCCAGACAGTTACTCGTACTCATTACAGTACTTGTTGAGAACCCGTAAACTTAAAAAAACATAAAAATAAATTTAAAAAAAAATGCGTAAGAGACAGTGGAGTTCATATGTCAATACAGGTACAAAGAAAATCAACTTTTTGCCCAGAGCAACCAATCAGATTTCTGTTGTTAAACAAACATTCCAATTGGTCTTTTTGGGCACCTGCAATACTTTTTTCTTGATAAATCTCTCCTGATGTCTAAAACAGGTTGGCAGAGCAAACCTAACTGAATAACTAGTCACAGACCCAATCCATATTCAATAATGCATAATGTGCATACAGTAAGTGGAATTGTTGCAAAGTGGTGCACAGAAAGTATAAGAGTCTATAATTCTGATACAAGTTTGTCCAGTGAGGCAAGAATGTAGATAAATGAACTTTTAGCACACCATAATGGGCCTCCCTTAGCAACTGCAGAAATGCAACTTAAGGTGGCCATACACTGATAGATTTGCAGCCGGTTCAACCATCAGATAGATATCTGTCAGATACCTTTCAAGTCGAATCTGACAGGAATCTATCTGATGTGTGCCACACACTAGGAACAGATTTCAGAATAAAAATCTATTGGAAATCTATTAAAAATCGATCTAAATGCATTAATGCACCATTAGATCTAATGCAACTCTATGGGCCATTGATCTGCTGCCAGCAGCAGATTGACCTAGATTTGCCTTCCTGTCAGATAGATCAAATCAATCAAAATTGATTGAAATCGGCCACAAATCAATCAGCCAATCGGTCGTGCATCGATTTGCGGCCAATCGATAGCTGAAATCGACCAGTATATGCGCCCCTTTAGATACTGTAGGTGAGGTTGGCAGTGGTAAGATGACTGCAAACCAGCCTGCATGCACAAAAGTATGTAAATGTATGGATCGCGTGGAGGTTTTCAAGGTGTATGTGGTTAAACATTTGAAAAGAAATGCTATTCTGTGTCTAAATAAATATTTAAATGTGCAAAACTTTATTAGACAGATTTGAATGATGAAAAAGGAAGTATAAAAAATTGCATGTTTACCATTACTTTCTGCCCCACCTTCAAAGCCTCAATTTCCCTACTCTTAGCATAGTGTTGGCATTAGTGACCAACTGATGTTTACAAATGCCAAACTAGACAAACGCTATATTCTGCCCGTTATGCCACAAGATAATAGCAAAGAACACCAGGAAAGGTAGAGGCCTGCATCGGGTTGGGTACCCATGGGTTACCTGAAATGTGGGCCAGGTTCGGGTAACCGTTTTAATTTTAAACGGGTTGTGTGTCGGGTGTGGGTAGCAGGTGCAGGTTGGGTGCAGATTAAGCAAAAGGCGGATTGCGGGTTGGGCGTGGGTAGAAGGGCTGTGGGCGGGTGTAGGATGTGTGCGAGTCTGAAAAATTAGACCCGCACAGGGCATCAGGTCGGCTATCCACGGGTTACCCGAAATGCGAGTTGGGTACCCGTTTTGATTTTACTCGGGTTGCGGGTCGGGTGTGGGTAGTGGGTTGGGGGCAGTTACCACATTCACCCGAAAGCGTTTGCAGGTCGGGTCTAAAAAATTAGACCCGGTCAGCACTCTAAGGGAAGGGACTAAATATCAAACATCTTTTTAACAAACTAGCTCAGGAGTCATTTATGAAAACCTTACAGACGGTACTCTAGGATCAATTGAGATCCTTATATATAGCAGGGAGGAAAACAGCAGTGAGACTGCCACTCAAAAGGACTGGAAACAGCAGCTGAACCCTGGTTTGCAGCAGATCGTGCTCTAGGTCTCATACAGATCAGTATCTCCCATTGAACAAACAGCAGACCTGGCACCGGTTTGCAATAATCCAAGAGTTTCCCTTTAATCCAGCACATACAGGCAATATATTAGGAGCAAAAAGTGGTCAGCCTAACAGCCGTTTCGCAGGTTCCCCTGCTTCTTCAGAGGCACAAAGAAGAAGCAGGAGAACCTGCGAAACGGCTGTTAGGCTGACCACTTTTTTGCTCCTAATGTATTGCCTGTATCTGCTGGATTAAAGGTAAACTCTTGGATTATTGCAAACCGATGCCAGGTCTGCTGTTTGTTCAATTAAGATCCTTTAGTAAAAAAAGGCCCTGCATGTTCACAGATGAACCTCAGATACATTTTTGAAGACTGAAAGGCTCCTTTATTTTCTGTACATCTGACAGAAGGCTCATGTAATGGCTGCACTTGTTAAATGGGACACATGTAATGGCTTTTGCATGGCAAAACTCTTCTTTACAGCCCATTTAGTTCAGCGTATGTTTTTCAACACAGCACATGTGTGGTTTGGTATGTGGCATCTGTTTAGGGGCAAACATTGTGTTGTCATTTTTTATGCAAAGCTCTTGGATCAAATTCAGAAAGCGGTTTCTTGCCATATAAGAATTAATAAGGTCTGAATAAAATTCACACTTACTGTTCGTGTGCAAAATACAGAGATCATTCAAACTTTGGGTAGAGGAAAACAAGTTTTTCTAAGGTATCACATGACCTAAGAACTACATGGCCCTTGGCACCAACATCATCATTAAATTGTACCTAGAAAAAAGAAGCTTGATGGAATAAATATGTGATAAATGATCATACAGCACCAATCATAGTTAGAGCTCGCCTGGGTTTTTTTTTTTTTCTTTTTCTTTTTTAAACTCTAAGGCCCATATGCAATTCCCAAGTTTTCTCCTAGGTAATATTTTTCATATAATGCCTTTTTGAAGCCACTAGCAAGAAAGAAAATACTTTAAATACATTTGATAGTACTTTTTCACCAACTTTGGGGCACTTTTTCAATCGTAAAATGCTGAAAATTTAGTTTAAAGAGAAGATGAAAATTATCACCTAGGAGATAACTTTTTTTTTTCTGCAGTCAGCAAAATCAGACTGCAGTGTATCTAAGATAAAGACAAGAAATAGAGCGCACTCAGAGAACCGGTGGTAGGAAAGGCAGCGATGCCTGGAGTAATCTCACCTTAGAAAGTTTCTGGCAAGCCTGTACAGGTTGTCCAGCGGCTGCCCATGTGTCCCATATGTGAAGCTTGGTGTAATTGCCTTCTTAAAACAGAAGGAAATTTGCAATAATTCAGTTATAAATGAACATTTGTGGTTACCCACAATGCACACCTACTAAATATGCAAATTATCCCTTTCCGCCCTTGTTAAGCCAAGCAAGCATCCAGAACCGCTGGTTTATAGCAAGCCTATAGCTTTAAGTTTTACACAGCCATACCAAACCCACATGTAGACAGCCTGTTTCGGACTTTTGGTCCTCATCAGTACATGGCAGGGATTGATAAGGCTGTATGAAATAGGGCTTGGTCGAGTACAACAGAGTAACCAAGCAGCTTAGGGTGACCCAAACTACTAGGAATGTATAGGGGGATAAACCAGCGGTTCTGGATGCTTGCTTGGCTTAACAAGGGCGGAAAGGGATAATTTGCATATTTAGTAGGTGTGCATTGTGGGTAACCACAAATGTTCATTTATAACTGAATTATTGCAAATTTCCTTCTGTTTTAAGAAGGCAATTACACCAAGCTTTGCTTTTTTAGTAGGAGGGCTTTTTGGTTCCTTTCATCCCCCTATACATTCCTAGTAGTTTGGGTCACCCTAAGCTGCTTGGTTACTCTGTTGTACTCGACCAAGCCCTATTTCATACAGCCTTATCAATCCCTGCCATGTACTGATGAGGACCAAAAGTCCGAAACAGGCTGTCTACATGTGGGTTTGGTATGGCTGTGTAAAACTTAAAGCTATAGGCTTGCTATAAACCAGCGGTTCTGGATGCTTGCTTGGCTTAACAAGGGCGGAAAGGGATAATTTGCATATTTAGTAGGTGTGCATTGTGGGTAACCACAAATGTTCATTTATAACTGAATTATTGCAAATTTCCTTCTGTTTTAAGAAGGCAATTACACCAAGCTTTGCTTTTTTTTTTAGTAGGAGGGCTTTTTGGTTCCTTTCATCCCCCTATACATTCCTAGTAGTTTGGGTCACCCTAAGCTGCTTGGTTACTCTCCCATATGTGAGGGAGACATGCGCAGCCACTGGACAAACCTCTACAGGCTTGCCAGAAACTTTCTAATTTGAATGTAAAATACTCATTTGAGGTCTGTCAAGAATCAAACAAAAAGTGGAATAATTTCCAACATCCCTGCCTTTATCTGTGCCCTAACATCTTACAGTATGTCTGGAGAAAGAGAAAAGTTCTGATTTGATGTATGTTGTACAAGGTAACTTATGCTCCTACTTCCATGTTCTTACAGAAAACAAGGAGGCGCTGGGGTCATGAGTCCAAAAAATGGATTTACTGGTCTTCAACCTGTTCCAATATTTGAAATTAAGCAGAAAAGAGAGAGATATGTATATTACGTCAATGAATTTAGAGATGTTGTTTGAACATAATGTTATAATACAGTGCATCAGTACAGTGCTTCTATACAACTATTCCCAATTAGGGAAGTTGATGGTTATTGGGATTGATAGGATGCTGGCGAGTGGGAATGTGTCTACATCACTGTGCTATACATTCTTGGAGGTGCTTTACTACATTTCCCCTTCATCTCCTCACAGAAAAAATGATACACTCCCTAACTATGTGTTATAACCGTGCTGCTGTGTTCACCCTACCAGCCCATTCGCCTCTTCTTCTGCCCAACATGGCATATGGTATAAATGTGTCTAATTACCTTCGGTGAATATTTCTTTCTCTTATTAGTTCTACAATAAAAGCTTGATGTTGTCACAAAATATTTTTGTACTTTTGCTGAATTCTGTAGACAAACATAATGCACACAGAATCAAAGGATATTCATTACAAAAGGTCAACAATAAAATCTGAAGTCTTTCAGCAGAAATTAATTATACCTCAGTTATTACAGATTTTTGTGTGCATTACCTTCACTCTTTGTGTCAGCTAGTGGGGGTGCAGTGTTTGTATATTTTGGCTGTAGAGGATAATTGTAGTGCATTCAGGAAGCACAATTTTGGCTCTTCTCTTTGGACAGTTGGTCCAAATTGTTTATATTCAGGTTGTTTAATAGTCTCTTGAACATGATGTCTTTCATTAGTATCTCTACAGCCATCTGTTGGCTGGGATTCATCTGTCGTAAAGTCAAAGCCATGGTTGCAGTAAAGGCATTACATTCATTGTCCAACCGTAGCAAGCTCTATGACATTTTTTTGCCAGGGAGCTGTATTCCTCGGTTTTCCTTCTTGCAATTAGGTCTGCATTAATTCCATGGAGACATCATAGATTTGTTTGGAGGCAGGAGATGTCCACCAACATCTATTGTACTTTATCAAGGAACACAACAGCCCTTATGCAATTTAGTTTTACTCCTAAGTTTTCCTCTAGGTGATGTTGTCACACCTTACCAATAAAATGCCTTTTAAGCCACCAGCAAGCAAAAAAATACTCAGAATATTTTTTTTTTTTTCAAAACATTTTTATTCAGGTTTTTTCAAAATACAAAAGACAATGGAACTATATAAGCATAATCACATTCTATAAGTTATGCAGGTGACTGAAGTTCCAAAATCCCTTGCCCTTCCCTCCCTAGCCCTCCCCCCCTCCCCTTAGAGAACCCTCCCAGGGGTACACTGTGTCGCGACTACTGTTGCTTTATTCCCAGTAGTCAGGCTGTGTTGAAATTGTAACCCATCCTATGTCCGGATCTTGAGTTGGCCTAGTGTGCCTCCAATATCTTCCCGGCAGTACCACGAGGTATAGATGAAGTCTCTCATTAGTGCTATAATTTGCTGAGGACTGAATTGGTGAACAATAAAGTTTCTCCATATCTTGAAGAATGTGCTTGTTTTTAGTTCTTTGGATTGAAGGGTGTTAAGTCTCTCCATGTGGAAAATGTATAAAAGTTCCTGCTTCAAGGCCGAAAGACCTGGGGGGGAGGAATCAAGCCATTTGCATAGAATCGCTCTTCTAGCTGCTATCATTATAATATGACACATGAGGGAGGGGCTCTCCTGCGTTAACTTAGAAGAGGTAAGAAAATAATTAAATAACATAAGCATTTGTGACTTTAGTAATTTCTTTTTACATACCTTATTTGTATATTTGAGTACCTTATCCCAGAAAGCTTGGATTCTAGGACATTTCCATATACAATGAATTAGATCTGCATCAGCTAGACCACATTTCGGGCAATGTGGGTTGTAGCCAGGGGGGGTTATCTTGTATTTGATGTTAAATGCATATTTGCCTCTGTGAATGAAGAGCAGATGAGATGATCTCCACTTTTCATCTCTAATAATTTTCCTTACCATCATGTTACCCTCAAGAATTTGTGCCCCCACCTCTTTTTCACTTAGTATTTGTTCCCACTTTTTCATGGCGTTCGATGCTATGTTGGGATTTGAGATATCTCTAATTGCTGCATATAGTTCTGCTAGCGAGATATGTTTGCTGGTTGGTTTTAGTATGGCGTCAAACTTTGTAGGGATCATAATGGAGTTTTCTGATCGCAACACTGCGGCAGCCATAGACCTCAGCTGAGCATAGGTTAAAAAGTCCCCTGCCGGTAAGGTATATCTCTGCCTCAGCTCAACGAAAGAAATCCACTTCCCTTCCTTTATGTTAAACATATGACCCAGGGATTTTATCCCTTTCTCTTCCCAGATTGCAAAGGCTTTTTGTTGGATACTTGGGGGAAAATTAGGATTTCCCCAGATTGGTAGGTATTTGGACATTTTATATGGGAGGTGGCATTTCTTTCTGACCGCTTTCCAAGCTGCAATTGTATCTCTAAAGATAATGTTCTGCTTTAGTCTCAGGGGGAGATTCTTAAGAGAGGCATGCAAGAGTCCAGTTAGTGACCAGGGGAGTGCCTGCTCTTGTTCTAGTTTTGTATTTGAATATTGTTCGCTTGAAGTGACCCAGTCATGTGAATGACGAAGCATGGCTGCTAAGTTGTAATCTCTGATGGATGGAAGGTTAAGGCCGCCTAGGATTTTAGGCAAAGACAGTTTATCTCTTGAAATTCTAGGCTTCTTTGAGTTCCAAATAAATTTTGACCAAGCTGCGTTGAGCGCCATTACATCTTTATGTTTCAGGAGGAGTGGGATCGTCTGCAGAGGATACAGTAATCTTCCCATGGATACCATTTTTATCAAGGCCACTCTGCCTGCAAAACCTATTGGAAAATTTTGCCATTTCTCTAGCTGCAGAATAATGTTTTGTATTAATGGGGAAAAATTTAGGGCATATAATTGTGTTGGGTTTCTACTAATTGTTATTCCCAAGTATTTAATTTTAGACGTGTTTAGCTTTACTTCCAATTGTGTCCAAAGGGTTGTATCTGCTCTGGGGGACAGAGGGAGGAGTTCACTCTTGTCTAAGTTTATCACAAACCCTGAGAGGTCACCCACTTCTTTAATTGTTTGCATTGCTATCGGGACTTGGGTAGCTGGATCGGACAGGAAAAGGAGGATGTCGTCTGCAAATAGTGCCTGTTGGACCTTTTTATCCCCCACCTCTATACCCCCAAGCCTGGCTCTCAGTAGGATGGCTAATGGTTCCAAAGCGATATTGAAAAGTAATGGGGAAAGTGGGCATCCCTGTCTCGTTCCCCTTTTTAAGCAAAAGTTTTTGACAAGAAGCCTGGCATAGAGATCTGGGCTTTTGGATTAGAGTACATGGCTTTCAAGGCATTGAGAAAGTGGCCTTTAAAATTTTGCTGGCTTAGGATCTCAAACAACCAGTCCCACTCCACCTGATCAAATGCTTTTTCCGCATCTATACTTAAAAGTGCTGCTGATTTATGGGTTATGGGATATGCTCTTACTTGTTCTAATATAGTGATAACTTTCCTGATATTTATCACCGCTGCTCTATGTCTGACAAACCCCACTTGGTTTGGGTGTATTAACCTAGGCATAATATCTGCCAATCTGTTAGCTAAGATTTTCGAAAGAAGTTTTACGTCTAGATCAATGAGGGAAATAGGTCGGAAAGAGGAGAGTTGTTCTGGGTCCTTTCCTTCCTTAGGGATCAGTTTGATATGGGCTAGTTGACCTGTGGAGGGATAGTTTCCCGTGTGGAGTATTTTGTTGTAGACTGTTACTAGTGTTGGCGCAATTTCTTCTTTTAGAATTTTAAAATATTCAGAGGACAGTCCATCAGGGCCTGGGGCCTTGCCTAGTGCTAGAGAAGTAATTGCCATTTTAATCTCCCCTAGATTAATGTCTGCATTTAATGCTGCCTGTTCCTCTTCTGTTAGTTTTTTTAATGGTATTTTCTGTAAAAAGGTCTGAATGTTTGTCGCTTGAGGGTTTTTAGAGGAGTAGAGTTGCTGATAGTAGTCTGCAAATAGGTTGCATACAGATGAGGGATGGTGATCCAGCACTCCCCTTGTGTCCCTAACCGCTATTGGTTTTGAATTGAAGAAAGTTTTTTTTGTTAATGAGGCTAATAGTCTACCCACTTTTTCCCCATGCTTGTAGTACTGTAGATTTATGTATGGCCTATGAGTATCCTCTCGTACTCTAAGCCAAGTATCGCAGTCTAGTTTGGTGGTGATCCAGTTCTTTCTATTTGATTCTGAGGGATTAGATCTGTATTCGGTATATGACTGTCTCACCTTTAATACTGCTTCTGCGTATTTTTTATTTGCTTCTAATTTTTTTCTTTTTAGATAACCCATTATTTTGCCTCTAATAACTGCTTTGGAAGCTTCCCAGTATAAAATAGGATTGTCTTTATGTTGGAGGTTATCGCCTTGGTATTCTAGCCACCAGTTTTTGATTAATTTAATAAAGTTTTCATCCGTGTATAGTTGGGAAGGAAAGCGCCAAATGAAATTGTCACCTTTTGGTGTCGAGTCATACAATTCAATGGTTACTGGTGCATGGTCAGATATGATCATGTCCTGTATAGTTGCTTCTAAGAGTCTAGGTGCCAGCTTTTCACGAATAAAAATGACATCTATACGTGAGTGTGTTTTGTGTCTATGAGAGAAATGAGAGTATTCTCTTGAGGCAGGGTGCATAAAGCGCCAGGTATCAATCACACTGGTGGCTTCTATCAAGGCGACTAACCTTCTGTCCTGCGATCTTGTATGGGGGCCGACCCCTGACCTTTCTTCCTTAGCTTCCACCACTGAGTTCATGTCTCCTCCTACTATTAAATTGGGATGTGTGATCTTTGACAGTTTGGAAACTAAAGAGTCAAAGAAAGATTGATTTTGCTCATTAGGGGCATAGACATTCCAAACATGGTATATTTCGTTGTGAACCTTTAGTGTTAACGATAGCCATCTGCCAAGCGGATCTGCGTCAGAATGCAAGACCTCTGCCTTAAAATTTCTGTTTAGGAGTATCAGAACTCCTGCTTTTTTATGAGCTGCTGGGGCTCCATATACCTCTCCTACCCATTTCTTCCTCATATATTGAAATTGGTGCTGTGTTAAGTGCGTCTCCTGAAGGAGGCATATGTCAGGGGCTAACTTTTTTAGATGGTTTAATATGCGTGATCGTTTGCCTGCTGATTGCAGGCCTTTTACATTCCATGATATGAGCCTCATATGATGACGCATTCCGCTCGGCATATGACTTTTGAGACTTTACCATAAGCATGCATAAATGTTAACTTACTACCTGATGGTCGACACAGTGTAACCCCATTTCCTCCCCCCTTCCCCTGAGCCCATTTCCCCATAACTTGTTCCTCCAACATGAGGGACTGAAGAACGCTGGTTGTAAACCAAAATAGCACTTTCAGGGAAAAAGTACCTTTCCCGTACATGGACTTCCCTTTTTTTCCCGAAGGTGGCTTTTCCCCACCTAGCTCCAAGACAGTCACGCTTACAATCCAGGCCTTGCTATGTGGATTTTTTGCTCTTTTGGAAGGCTACATAGAGCACATAGGAGATCAACAGTCTCTTTTAAGCAATATCTTCTCTAGAAGGAGATGTTTGCCTCTCAGGTGAGGAACGTGACGAGCCCTGTGCATTAAGGAGGTAGTGTTGTACATCTTCAGGCGTGGTGAAGTTGCGCTGTTTTCCATCTGGATCTATAATCCTCATTGTGGCAGGATATAGTAACATGAATTTTATTCCCCTGGCTGCTAAGGTGTTGCATGAGGGCACAAAGGCCTGTCTTTTTTTTGACACTTCTGCTGAGTAATCGTTGAAGAGGCGCAACTGGCAGTTTTGCACTTCAAGTTGGTCACCGTTACGATAGGCAGCCATTAATTTTGTTTTGTCTGCAAAGTCTAAATAGCGTACCATCACCATACGTGGCATATTGCGGGCTTGTTTTTTGCGTATAGGCCCCACTCTGTGTGCGCGCTCCACTTTCAATGGAGCTTCTAAGCCTAGAGTTGCAGGGATTTCTCTAGCACAGATGTCAAACAATTGAGCGTCAGTGATTTCCTCCGATAGACCGACTACTCTGATGTTATTGCGTCTGGATCGATTTTCCAGATCTTCAATTCTATTGTGCGCTAGAGAGTTGTCTCTGAGCAGGGTTTCTATTTTAAGGTTGGCCGCATGTAGATCATCCTCACAGCTTCCCACTCTCTGCTCAGCTTCTTTAATTCTTGTGGCTTGTTGTTGCATGTCTTTTTTAATGCCCTGCAGAGCTTGTTTAATAGTGTCCTGTATGGTGGCTTGTATGTCTGGTGCTAGTGCTTTGCCTACCTCTTCTGCCAGCTTTCTGTAATCGATGTGCAGGCTGTGTTTTGTGCCTCCTCTCTGCGATCCTGCTTCTGATTCCCCATCCGAGCTGGAACAGCGAGACTGCGCCTCCTCCTCCATATTCTGTAGCGCGGCCTTCCGTGCAGATTTCCTGCCCGCCATCTTAGGAGTGTCCTCTCCGCGGGGTTTCGATTGCTGGCCCAAGCGCGTCAGGTAGCGGTCCATGCGTTGCACGACTCGCCTCTCTGACTCTGGCTTACTCCCCGGGTGTGTTTGCGGGAGGTTTCGGCGGGCTATCGCTGGGTAGCAGGCTGGGAAGCGTGGCTGTCAGCCGGAGCTCTGCTATTCCGCTACCACCATGCGGGCGCCGGAACCGGAAGTCCTCAGAATAATTTTGACAGTAATACTTCATTTATGTTTTGGTACTTTTCCAGTTGTAGAGTGCTGAATAGCTAATTTAACCACTTCACCCCAAAGCGGATTTTACCCTAACGGACAAGAGCGATTTTCACCTTTCAGTGCTCATGCCTTTCATTTGCCAATAGATTAATCCCTTCTAATCACAATGAAATGATCTATCTCTTGTTCTTTTTTTACCACCAATTTGGCTTTTTGGGGTTGATATTTGTTTTCAGTAATTACTTTATTTTATATGCATTTTAACCTCCCTGGCGGCTGCCGCAGGGGATCACATGGCCCCGGGAGGATTTTATGTAGCAAAATGTGTTTAATATTTGTTAGCTAAAACTTAGCTAGCTAACTATGTTCCCAAGTGAATCCTCCCCGAACCCCTGCGATCGCCGCCGTAATACGTACCCCCCAAGGATCTCACGATGGGGCCGCCTCCCAATCAGCTCCAGGCCTCGCTATGGTGGCGATCGGGACTGCGGATCGTCATGATGTCGATGACATCATCTCCGATCATAGTCATAGCAACGAGTGAAGCTCAATGGGAAGCTGCGGCTCTCGCGGGATCGCGCAGGGGTACGTATTGCCGCCGGCGATTGGGGGGTGCTAAATGGTGCGGCGGAGCTTGGGGGACATAGTTAGCTAGCTAAGTGCTAGCTAACCGATATAAAACACATTTTGTTACAAAAAATCCTCCCGGCGGGCGCAGCCTCTGAAACAGCATATCGCCAGGGAGGATAAAGAGAAAAACAAGGAAAAAATACACTATTTCTTCAATGTCATCCCCTGTAGTTTTAATACAAATCATCTAAGAAAGAAAGGAGCGCTCTAAGTGCGTTAACCAGGTAGAACTTTTATTGCACATAAAAGTGGATACTCACAAGAAGAAGAATTCAAAAGCGCTTGTCTGCGGTTAAGCCACCCGCTATACCCCTCTGCGGCAAGGCTGCACGCGCTGTGGCCAGCAGCGGCGTGTTCGATGTCTCTGGGAGGCTCGTCTTGCGAGGCGGTAGGCGGGGCCTATGGACGTGGTGCGTAATGACGTCATACGCACCACGTCCATAGGCCCCGCCTACACACACTACCTGAGCCGCGGCCTAGGAGCCGCGGCAAAGGTGAAAAAGAGCCGCATGCGGCTCTGGAGCCACAGGTTGCCTACCCCTGTCCTGGGTTCATATCCCAGCTATGGTATATAAGCATGCTTTTCAAAAAGTACAAATCCTTAATCATGCTACTTTTTCTATCGAATTGATCATAATGGTAGTATGCTTTATGCTAGGCCAGCTTTAGCATGTAGTGTGGTTCATGGTCTAGAGGGTAAGACAGATACCTACTACACACTGAGTCCTGGGTTCAAATCCCAGCTATGGTATATAAGCATGCTTTTCAAAAAGTACAAATCCTTAATCATGCTACTTTTTCTATCGAATTGATCATAATGGTAGTATGCTTTATGCTAGGCCAGCTTTAGCATGTAGTGTGGTTCATGGTCTAGAGGGTAAGACAGATACCTACTACACACTGAGTCCTGGGTTCAAATCCCAGCTATGGTATATAAGCTGTTTTGAAAATCTGCAATTCTGTACTGGATGGATGGATGGAGGAGGAGGGAGGGGGAGAGAGTGAGTTTTGGAGGATTAATAATTCCGCAGAATTTTCCAGGCACCCCTACTAACCATTTCTGAATCCTGCTGCACTGCATTTTCTTCATTTGCTGCTGTCCTGACTGACAGGTTTTGAACATGTTGGTAACACTTCATTATCTGGAAACGGCACTAAAGTGCTGCATGATGGGAATTGGCTGTTACTTTGAGCCAAGAAGCTGCTGTATATTTTATGTGACTTGAATGTTTGTTTAAATGTAGCTGTTTTGCACTTGCACCTTTTAACTGAGCACTTTACCCTGGCAAAGTACCCCATTTTTGGAGGGGGTGAAACATGTTTTTGTGGGGATTGTAAATGTATCTATGGTATGTGGACAGGGGTTGTAGGGCCCTTCATATCCAGCTTAAACAATCAAATGCTGGGGAATTAATGTACTTATGAATGGTTAGACCAACACTGTTACTTTTTGACAGTCACTAGTTACTACTAGGAGTCATTCAAATCAAATGTTTTTAGTAATATTTAATAAAAGTTAAGTTTTATGTAAATAATCTCCTCTAGTAAGGTAAAATGGAGTTTGTTATTGAGCAATCAGATTTTGTGTACTGAGGGAAGCAGAAGCTTCTGAAGTAGAACAATGATTTAAAAATTGTGTCATCTGAACTTTGGGTGGCAGAACTAATTTACTACTGTGCTTGATTTCTTAGATTTCTCCATTGTCTTCTGCTCTTTTGTAACAACAGTTCTGAAGTTATAAGATACCAAGAAAATAAGGAATAAAGGTATCTAGGGCTCCACAAACTCTACAAAGGCATGCAAATTATTATTATTATTATTTTTATTTATTTATAAAACGCCAACATATTCCGTGGCACTGTACAATGTAAGAAAACAAACAAGGGATACATAATGATACAGACAACGATATACATCAAATATGAATACTGATACAAGATACAGCACTGCTGATTACAATTTGATTTAACAGGATAACTAAAATGTATACATGTCTAACAGAGTGCAAGCAATTAAATTAATAACAGTCCATGACACAAAAGGGTGAGAGCCCTGCCCTTGCGAGCTTAAATCTAAAGGAATGGGGTGGAAACAAGAGGTGGGGATGTATACAGTATATGTACAGGCAGTGCGCAATTAGGTTATTTAGTGGGTGCATGGCCTAAGCTAGAGAATATGTGTAAGGCTTGGTGGTGTATTCTCCACAGTCAGCATGCAACGCATGAGCTGGCGTGGAGGAGGTACACACACCCCGCACAAGGAAACAGGCTATCCCTAGTATAGTGGAGGGGAGGACTGACTCCAATAGGAGATTGTGGCGCACAGAGCCGGTGCAGATCTGACAGCCACAAACAATGCTTTCGTTATAACGTCTCAGCGCAAAGTAGCGCTGAGCGCATAAACCAGAACTGAGGAGATCAGGACAGGTAGACAGAATGAACGCTTGCTAGCTAGCGGCTACTTAGCGACAGCAAGCGTCCAAAACAAGACAGACTGGAATGAGGCAGCCAATGTGATTGCAGCGATGGCGTGCCTCACAAAGACAGGACAGGATAGTCAGGAAATAGCAGGATCAAGATAGATGAACGTAACAGACAAATATACAATAAGTATGTTTTCCTAGCGTATTACAATTACAGCTATCAATGAAACTATTTGTAACGTCTGACTAACATATGTATATATCGGCAATGAACCGATATATGACATAAGCAGGAACGCTGACTAGGACTGGAGTAATACAGGGAACAGGACTCAGAAGGATTTGCTATCTCTTCGCAGAGATGAACGCAATCCACAAACGGTAACAGAACAGGATTCAGAAGGATTCGTTATCTCTTCGCAGAGATGAACGCAATCCACAAACAGTAACAGAACAGGATTCAGAAGGATTCATTATCTCTTCGCAGAGATGAACGCAATCCACAAACAGTAACAGAACAGGATTCAGAAGGATTCGTTATCTCTTCGCAGAGATGAACGCAATCCACAAACGGTAACAGGACAGGATTCAGAAGGATTCGTTATCTCCTTGCAGAGATGAACGCAATCCACGAACAGGACCAGGAGCAGGATACTAGCTCAGCACGGGTGCTCACGATACGCGCAAACTACCAAAACGTGCTGGAAAGCTGACTAACTGCACACAGGATATAAACAGTTCATGTACGTATACATCAGCGACACTGATGTATCAACGTAACACGAATACAAGGAAAATAATAAACGTGCTGGTATGCATATATATGGGCAATGAACCAATATATGATGCAAAACCAGCAAAGTATCTTTTAGAACAAGAAACACGATCGGGGGCTGAAGCGACAGCAAGACAGGCTTAAACTGAAGCTATGAAAACCCGACGAGTCCTGCAGGAAGCAGATCTTTATACTGAGGTCATCCAATGGGAGCAGACATGCAGATTCCCACACAGGTGAATAATAATCAGTCACAAGCTGACAGCAGGGAAAGGCAGACAAAGCTATGCAGCTTGCATGGAAAGAGATCAGAACTGCATGAGCTGCAGCACTACTACTTCCAGCAACACCTGCTGCAGCAGCGATCATTACAATATGCTTGTCGGAAAAGGTGGGTTTTGAGGGAGCGTTTAAAGATTTCAAAGGTGGGAGAGTGGCGGATGTGTTATGGAAGGCCACTCCAGAGGAGGGGTGAGGCACGTGAGAAGTCTTGTACATGTGAATGTGAGGAGGTAATTGTAGAAGAGGATAGAAGAAGCTCGTGTGCAGATCTGAGATTGCGGTTGGGTTGGTATCTGGAGACTAGTGAGGAGATGTACAGGGGAGAGAGATTGTGGAGAGCTTTGTAGGTTAGGGTTAAGAGTTTGAACTGAATCCTCTCATTAATTGGTAGCCAGTGAAGAGCTTGACAGAGAGGGTCAGCAGAGGAAGAGCGAGAGGAGAGATGAATGAGTCGAGCAGCAGAGTTCAGTACAGAATTGAGCGGTGTTAGTCGTTTAGTTGGAAGTCCACCAAGCAATATATTTCAATAGTCCAATCGAGATATAATAAGAGCATGTACTAACATTTTGGTTGTGTCATGGGAGAGAAAAGGTCGGATACGTGCTTTGTTTTTCAGTTGGAAATGGCAGGAGCTGGTTAGGGAGTTAATGTGAGGAGTAAATGAGAGAGAAGAATCAAATATTACCCCCAAGCACCGTGTTTTGGGAACTGATGTTATAGACGTGTTGTTAACATTTATTGTAATATCAGGCAAAGGGGTGGACAGGGATGGTGGAAAGACTATTAGTTCAGTTTTATTCATATTAAGTTTAAGAAGCAAGAGGACATGAAAGAGGAAATAGCGGACAGGCAGTCAGGAACACGTGTGAGGAGGGAGTTAAAGGGATACTGTAGGGAGGGTCGGGAGAAAATGAGTTGAAGTTACCCGGGGCTTCTAATGGTCCCCCGCAGACATCCTGTGCCCGCGCAGCCACTCACCGATGCTCCGGCCCCGCCTACGGTTCACTTCTGGAATTTCAGACTTTAAAGTCTGAAAACCACTGCGCCTGCATTGCCGTGTCCTCGCTTCCCTTTATGTCACCAGGAGCGCATGGCGCAGGCACAGACCATACTGGTGTCATCAGTGGGAGTGAGGATACAGCAACGCAGGCGCAGTGGTTTTCAGACTTTAAAGTCTGAAATTCCAGAAGTGAACCGGAGGCGGGGCCGGAGCATCGGTGAGTGGCTGTGTGGGCACAGGATGTCTGCAGGGGGACCATTAGAAGCCCCGGGTAACTTCAACTTATTTTCCCCCGACCCCCTTACAGTATCCCTTTAAGGTCTGGGGCCGAGAGGTACAGTTGTGTATCGTCTGCATATAGGTGGTATTGGAAACCAAATGAGCTGATTAAGTTACCAAGACCGTACATGTAGATGGAGAAGAGGAGGGGACCGAGGACAGAGCCTTGAGGTACCCCTACAGACAGAGGATGTGAAGAGGAGGCCTGATCTGAATAAGAAACAGTGAAAGACCTTCCAGAGAGGTAGGAAGATATCCAGGAGAGAGAGAGGTCCTTTATTCCTATAGATCAAAGGATCTGTAGGAGTAGAGTGTGGTCGACAGTGTCGAATGCTGATGAGAGATCTAGAAGGATGAGTATGGAATAATAGCCTTTGGATTTAGCTGTGAGGAGATCATTAGCTACTTTGGTGAGGGCTGTTTCTGTGGAGTAGTTTGGCCGGAAGCCAGATTGGAACTGATCAAGCAAGGAATTTGCAGATAAATACTGACTTAGGCCTGGAACCCACTTAAAACCGCAAACGCAAAACGCAACCGCTAGCGTTTTGTCTGAGCGGTTTGCAAGCGGATTCATGCGCGTTTTTGGTCGTGTTTTGCAACATTGTATTTTTTTCCCCAGCGGGTGCCTAGCGTTTTGCGTTTTGCGTTTTTATCCTGATTGGTCCTGTGAATTATTTTTCATTTTGTTACAGTGTGCTGAACCGCAAAACGCTAGCAAAACCGCTCAGTTTAGGTTTTGCTGAGCGTTTCTGCTAGCGTTTCAATACTTTACATTGAAGCGCTAACGCTCCCAAAATGCTGCAGGTCCTGCGTTTGCGTTTCTGGGAAACGCAAACGCTCCTGTGGAAGTTGCCCCATCCATTAACATTAGCCCAGCGTTTTGGCAAACTGCTAGCGTATCGCAGTGCTGCCAAAACGCTGCCAAAAGCGCTCCTGTGGGTTCCAGCCCTGAGTTCAGCATGAATGTGGCGTTCAAGTAATTTAGATGCAAATGGAAGAAGTGACACTGGGCGGTAGTTAGCAAGTTCGGTGGGGTCTAGAGATGTTTTTTTAAGTAGTGGTGTTACAAAAGCCCTTTTGAGTGAGGATGGAAAAATTCTGGTGGAGAGGGATAGGTTAAACAGCGATGTTAGGGCAGGGATGAGGGATGTGGATAGCTGTGGAATGAGATGTGATGGGATAGGATCCAACGAACAGGTGGTTAGATGGGATTTGGAGATAAGGGAAGAGAGCGAATGTTCGGAGAGTGGAGAGAAACTGGAAAGAGAGCAGTCAACAAGAGGAGTGGAGGTAGAGTTTGATGTCTGCGTGGAAAACACACTACGGATTTTTGCAATTTTATCTGTAAAGTATGTTGCAAATTATTCAGCTAATAAGCATGAAGAAGAAGGAGGAGGGGGTGGACGGAGAAGGGAGTTGAAAGTACTGAACAGGCGCTTTGGATTGTGCAAGTGGGAGGATATGAGGGAGGAGAAGTATGCTTGTTTTGCAGAAGAGAGAGCGGTTTTAAACTTGTTCAACTCTTTTTTGTAAGTAATGAAATCCTCATTAGTATTAGTTTTTCTCCAACGGCGTTTAGCTACCCTAGAGCACCCCTTTAGCTGTTTAGTAGCTTTGGTCAGCCAGGGTTGGCGACTGACACGGTGTGGACAGACATTGGTGAGGGGTGCGATTTCATCCATGACTTGCGTGATTGAGCAGTGATAGTGTGCAGCTGCTGAGTCAGGGTCTGTAAATGGTTGTGTGAGGAGAGGTGCCAAGGCATCAGAGACAGACTGCATGTCTATGTTGCAGTAGTTCCTGCGTGTATATGAGCGTGCTTGAGGCAGGGTGGTAGGAAGAGAGGAGGAGAGAGAGAAGTTTAGTAAGTTATGATCAGAGAGCGGGAGAGGAGTATTAGTGAAATCAGTGATAGAACAGAGACGAGTGAATATGAGGTCAAGTGTATGACCATTAGAGTGAGTTGGAGCAGTGGACCACTGAGACAGGCCGTAGGAGGAAGTAAGTGACAGAAGTTTAATGGCGGCAGAATTGTTGGTGTCAACATGAATGTTAAAGTCGCCCATAATGATGGTAGGGATATTGGAGGACAGGAACTGGAGAGAGAGGTATATGGAGACTGCAATGTTTATTTCCTTTTAAGCAATACCAGTTGCCTGGCAGCCCTGCTGGTCTATTTCTCTGCAGTAGTATCTGAATAACACCAGAAACAAGCATGCAGCTAGTCTTGTCAGATCTGATTTTAAAGTCTGAAACACCTGATCTGCTGCATGCTTGTTCAGGGGCTATGGCTAATAGTATTAGAAGCAGAGGATCAGCAGGGCTGCCAGGCAACTGGTATTGCTTATAAGGAAATAAACATGGCAGCCTCCATATGCCTCTCTCTTCAGTTCCCCTTTAAGTCTAAGTGTTTTTATCTGCATGGGGAAAACACATTGGTCCTCAGTTTTCCTGTGCAGAAAGCGAGGGGGGTGGGGGGCCCCATCCAAAGTTACGCGGGGGGGCCCCATCCAATGTTTCGCAAGGCGGCCCAGTGATGTCTAGTTACGCCCCTGGTCACACAGCCACTACTGTATTAAACTGGTGATGACCATCGCAGCCACAAAGAAAGCTAAAACAATAAACCATGATTCAGAGGAAAAATGCTAAAGGAAAACACAGTGACCATAGAAGATTGTCAATAATGGTTGGGTCAGAAGAAAAAAGTAAAATAAAAAAGGGATTGGGATGAATCTACCCATCATAAAGAAATGCAATATACCCACCAGAATAAAGTCTACTCATTACAAGAAACAGGCAACCAAGAGCAGCAACAGCAGCACAAACACAAAGCAGCACGGTGAGGGACGCCAACAATACTCAAAAGACAATGCAGTGGGAAAAAATACAAATTCCAAGGCTATTAACATACCTGAACCCTAGCAGTGACCAGAAGCTATGTGTAGCTAACAGAAGCCTGACAGAGGCAACAAAAGATACAAAGATGATTTTGAAAATAGCAAAGGAGTGTCATTAGTCACACAAATTTTATCAATGTCTGTGAGGAGATACTGTATCAAAAGAGAAAAACAAAACACAACAAAAGAGACATCTCCTTCCTAAATGTAATATAGTAACAAAAATACATATATTATATGACTGTGCACATGGTGGATCAAATATGCATTATTGTTAATTTAGGAATACAAGAAGGATAACCCATTCCACTGTGCAGCTCTAAAGTGCACCTCTAGCATAGTCATTCTCAGGCCCCGTGCACACTGCAAATGGATTTGCAATTCCGATTTTCCCTGGATGCTATCAAAACAAGAAGGAAAATAAAATAAGAGAGGAAATGACATCAGGATTGGCTTCAAAATAGCCACAGTTAAAATGGGAAATGCTAAGAAGGATTTTCTCCTTTTTTACTGTAGAAAAATCACTAAAATCAAAACGTGGACAGTGCAATGCATATGTTATGTAAGCAGAGCAAGTATTTCTCTACTTATATATGTGTGGGGGAGGGGGGGGGGTTCATAGATAGTATGGCTGACAGCGCCTCTTTAAAAATCGCAAATCGGAATTGGATGTAAAATCGCGAATCAGAATCGCATGCAGTGTGCAAGAGGCCTCAACCGCTTCCCCAATTTTCAGTAGGACAAAGTAGTCCCACTCCACCATTGATGCGACTGCCAGATTGATTTCATATCTGGCGCATCACCAGGCTCTCTGATTAGTTGTTTTTTGCGCCTGTTTTGCAGACGGCAAAAGACCAGCAGTGCCAGAGCGTGTGATGGCGTGAGAAGACAGTGACAGGAGAAGATGCCTATTTCACAGAGAAGACGAGCAGCAGAGGAGAGGCAGCATGGAGGCCCAAGAGATGGAGATGAGAAGATAGAGACAAATAAAGTGAATAGTGATTATGTGTATTACACATACATGGGGTGATGGGTGTATTATATACATGTAGGATGATGGCTACATTATATACATGTGGGTTCATGGCTGCTATATATACAAGTGTGATGGCTCCATTATATAGAGTTATGACTGCATTTTTTATTACTGTATATGTTAGGTGATGGCTGCTTTTCATATGTAAGGTGATGGCTGCATTTCATATGTAGGAATAGAGTTGCTTTACATATGGGTTGGTGTGATTTGCTAAGCATTGCTTTTTAGCAGGAGGGCTTTTCGGTCTCTATCAGTCCCTTATACTTTCCTATAGGTTTTGGGTAAC
This sequence comes from Hyperolius riggenbachi, assembly GCF_040937935.1. Classification (NCBI taxonomy): domain Eukaryota; kingdom Metazoa; phylum Chordata; class Amphibia; order Anura; family Hyperoliidae; genus Hyperolius; species Hyperolius riggenbachi. The sequence continues at coordinate 126,726,166 of NC_090656.1, forward strand.
CCCAAGCTGCTTGGTTACTCTCTCATATGGGTTGGGTGATTGTTGCAATTGCAACTTAACAGTGGTACTTAGTATAAAATAGTAGGTAGAAGGTAAAACTCTAAAAAGAGGCATGCTTTCTTTTTGATAATTTTTATGCAGGGGTTCTGAGTTCCAAACAATTTAGTAGGGGTTCCTCGACCCCATAAAGGTTGAGAATGGCTACTGTAGTGCCACCTACAATTAAATCAACCCATGTAGTTACAGCCCCTTCTCAAAAGGACTATACTGTGCAGATAGCACACGTTTCTAATGGTGATCACTAAGGTAGAACACATTTATCATAGTGTCTATGCTGTGTGTAGGAAACATACTACATTGCAAACAGAGGAAACAACCACCATTTTCAGAGTTAGACATGAGATCCATAAATAGATAGAAGTGAAGAAAGATGTTTTATCAAAAGCTGGTACAATTAGTATGCATTCAAACTTTAAAATTAATAAAGAAAAAACAAAAATCTTAAATATTGGATGCTTAAATGAGACCCGAATAGCGATACAGAGAGCAAATTCACTTACATGGTGTGAAAACTCAGTGAAATACTTGGGTATTATGCTGAGTAGCAACACTAAGGCCCTTTTATCAAACAACTACCCCAATTTAATAAAATAGTGTAAAAATATTTTAAGAGGAGCTGATCGTCCTTGCTTTAATATGCTTGGAAGGTTGGAGATCATTAAGATGCTGGTTTTACCAAAAATATTATATTTATCATTCATTAATTGCGAATACTTGATCCTATGTTTATTATTTGCCCATATGAATTTTTGAAATATCTTATTCCACTCGGCAAACCATTGGCGGGGAAGGGTTATTGGGAGACACTGCAGTACGCAGTGTCTCCCAATAACCCTTCCCCGCCAATGGTTTGCCGAGTGGAATAAGATATTTCAAAAATTCATATGGGCAAATAATAAACATAGGATCAAGTATTCGCAATTAATGAATGATAAAGAACTGGGAGCACCAGATATTGAAACCTACTATAAGAGCATACGCCTAACAAGAGTGGTGGAATGGAGAGTGGGTTTAGAAGATAAACTCTGGGTTATCGCTGACGAGAAAGAGATCAATCTCAACCTTGTGTTTACATGGATCCCAGAGAATATTAGGGTCATTGGTCAGGAGGCTACACATCCCCTTATTAAGCCTACACTTAGGATATTACTTGATTTTGTATTGAGGTGGAGGAGGAGGGCCGGCACCTCCCCGCTGGTCACGCTAAAAGATAACCTAGAATTTCCTCCAGGTAGACAAAAAATTGGTTTAATGCTAATAAAGTTGACAGGGAAATACGGATATTGGACCTTAAAGGGGATCCGGAGCTAGGCATATGTGGACTGCTAGAGGGAAGCAATGACATCAAACCCTGGGGTAAGGTGCAAATCATTCGCTTCCTCAGATCCTTAGAGAAAGGAAATAAAGGTATTAGAACTAAGGTAAATATGTTAGAGAAATGGGTCTTCTTTAAAGAAAAACCTGCAAAGCTGTTATCATTAATGTACAAGTTTATTCGGGGGAATATAACAGAGAAATCATATCTATGGCAGAAAAAATGGGAAAGGGACCTAGGGGTGACCTGGGGAAAAGAAGACTGGCATAGGATCTTTGGACTAGTATAGAAATATCCGAATTGCAAACTACAACTTACTCAATATAAAACGATGAATAGATGGTACCTTACCCCGACAAGGGTGGTGAAATTCACCAGGGATGGAGAGGATAGGTGTTGGAGGTGTGACCAGGGGGGAGGTGACGCGACCCATATGTGGTGGAGCTGTACGCGGGTGAATGACTTCTGGCAAGAGTTGTCTGGGTTCTGGACCAGAATTCTACAAAAGAATGTATGTATTTCACCTCTTGAAGCTATGCTTGGGGTCATAGAAAAAAAAGAGCAAAATAAACAAATAAAAAAATTGAGAGAAATTGGTAGCCAGGTGGCATGTTATATATTAGCTAAAAGGTGGAAGGAAAAAGCTCCAATTGATTTGCCAGCCTGGCTTGCGGAGATGTGTTACTTTTGGGAGGAAGTTGATGGGGAAGAGACGGACCTATTAAAAAAAGGTAAATTAAAAAAATTAAAAGCCCTTTGGTTGGACCTATTATTAATGAAGGGGGAAGAATTAGGAGGAATGAGAGGTGAAGAACAGGCTGATACATGGAATGTATGATTGATAGAAGTGAGGAGTGAATGTATGTGTAGGATGGGTGGATAGAAGAGATGATAGGGGCAGGAGTGATTTTACTGGAGGGGAGAATGTGAGTTGGGGGGTAGGGGAGGTAGCGGCTATAAGAATGGGCCTTCGTATTTTGCTCAAAATTATATTTTTGTTTGCCTTTCTGCTTATTATATTATTAAATAAAGAAAAGAAAAAGAGAAGAAAATATAGTTGAGGCGCGAACTGTGATGCAAATTAAAGAGCTAGACACTGGGAGTGTCTCAATGAAGCCCGTGATTAGGTCTTGCAAGGGCAAGGCCAAGCTGAGTTCGCAAAAAAATAAATTAAAAAAAAATGGTACAATTTAAAGAGCAAGCAGATAAAGACCAGGGCCCCACCTACTATCCCATAACAGCAAAAAAAAAAAGTTTCAACTAGTAAACTCAGAATTCCGAAAGGGATCAGTACCCAGGCAAATACACAAACATTCAACAAAGGGCTCACTGACAGCACAGTATAGCTTCATATCCTCTCCTCATAAGTCTGATCAATGAAAAAACTGGCTGCCATGTCAGTATTGTGAAAAGATTAGGAGACACCAGGCATCCTTGAAGAGTTCACCTTCTGTAAATGGAAACAGTAGGTATCTGATTTTAATGGTAGCCCAGAGATTTGCATAGAGTAATGAGATCCAGTTAATGAAATTAGGACTGAACGCTAACTTCCTCAAGGCTGCTGGCAGAGCAGCCATTCCGCTGAGTTAAGTGCCTTTTATGTCAAGGGATGCAGTCATTTATGGCCTATATTTTCGTGTGTTTTTATCAAATGTGAGAAGAGGGTTTTGATTTTTGATAGCATATGCCAACCAGATCAAGATCAGTGACGGATGTGATGACAGAATGTGACCTAGTTCCAAGTATTCCAGTCAGAGTGCTGTGGATCCAGAGAGTTTATTGGAAGGCCGACTTAATAAATAACAGTTTTTTCTAGACTTTAGGAAGGCAGACTAGCATATAGAGCTGAATGGAATGATTGGAACAGCCTCACACATTTTTTTACACTGTGGGGAGTAACTGTCAAGATCGTTTTCTATTTTTACCCCATTTTTCAAAAATGTTTTGTCTTTTTTTGCTGAAAACATATTTTGTACTTCCAGCAGCAGGTAATTACTTTGGCGTGTAATTATCAGAGGATGGCTTTTTGTTATAGTCTGATTTAGCTACACCAAGTTTAGTTTCCAGGTACAATAAAACTCTTTTTATACTGTAATCTGTAAAAGGACATATTTTATCAAATCTACTGTATTTCAAAGTAACTCATCAGGGCAAGAAAGAAAAAACAATTTCATAGGTGGCTTCATGCAAAAAGCTACTGTAAATACTGTATACCATCTAGCTTTAGCAACAACAATGCGTGTGTGCGTGTGTGTGTGTTGAATTGGTGAAGAGATTAAAGTCCTACTGATATAACAGATATATGAAATCTAAAGTGAAAGTCCAAGCAAAATAAAAAAACAAAATCCACTTACCTGGGGCTTTCTCCAGCCCCTGGCTGCAGTCCTGTGCCCTCGCCGCAGCTCAAGTGGCTCCCGGTGTCCTGCACTGCAGAAGCCAACCTGGCCAGGTCAGCTTCCTGGTCGGCTTCTTGTGCGCTCCACGCGCAGGTCACGTGTCCGGCTGACGTCATCAGGTCTGTACTGCGCCTGAGCAGTATAGACCGGATGATGTCAGCCGGACCACGTGACCCGTGCTGTGGAGCGGCAGCCAAAGGCTGGAGGAATCCCCAGGTAAGTGGATTTTGCTTTTTTTTATCTTGCTTGGATGTTTCCTTTAAGGGGAAAACTACAATAAGCCCAGGTGTGAGTTATAGTGACCCAATCAAAGGCTCCACCTACTGGTAAATTATTCAGCTGTCAGTTATTTTTAAACAGCCATTATGACTGGCTTAGTGTCTTTCTTGTGCCAGTGGAAATATATTCATCATCACTCCTCCGTACTAGTTAATATTTACCAATTCTGGAGACTCTGTTAATGTTATGTTAGAGACTTCTCAAGAAGGACAACAGCCCCCATGACCTCTGCCATCACAGGAAGTGGGGGGGCAGGGTTGAGCTCCGGATGAAATTCGGAAAAGCCTAGCAGTCACTTGACGCGGCTTGGAACATGCTATGGGACGGGTTAAAGAAAAAGGCTGCTGGGTAAGGTAACCCCCCCCCCCCCCCTCTTGCACACACCCGCTCAGTTGCACTAATTAAATGACGAAATCCGAATGAAACTCATTTGGATTTATACAAATTTTATCTGGAGCTCATCCCTGATGGTGTGTGTGTGTGTGTGGGGGGGGGGGGGGGGGAAGCAAGGTTGGTTCTGTCTGTGGCAAGTGTAGAGCAGAGCACATTTAGGTCAAGTTACACCCAATGCTTTTCTACTGCCACTATAGTAAAGTAGAATACCTACATAAATTAGATGAAAGAAAGGAGAGTGATTTATAAAGGACATGAGAAGTACAGTCGTAACTTACCTTAGTGATTCTTTGGGATAGGACGGCATTTTTAGCGTGTTTATGTTATTTAAACAAATCACAATAAATGAGAGCAGCAGCAGTGCTAAAGACAGCCATTTAACTGTAATATTGAATAACCTCCTGTAGCAATATGCTGGCAGTAGTCGGGGGATAACACAATGAGAAGTGTGCGGAAACTGTCAGTGGGATACAATGCGTGATGCTTCCTTCCCATGACTTGCATTTATATCGCTGTCTCTATGATAGTGATAGCTATGCAGGGAACTTCTGCAAGTGATACAAACTAAATACATTTCCTATAAACTCCTATTCCGAAATCAGCAGTAAGTGTTGCTACAGTAATTCGATAAGCCTTATTACTGTGCATTTGACGCCGATTTCTGAAAAGGAAATAGCAACAGTCAATTTCTGAAAAGGAAAAAGCAACAATTACCGTAATTAAGGCTAAATAATCACCAACATACTGCAGCTTTATACCTTGCCCTATATGCCTTCTCTTTAAAATCTCTGAACTGAAGTGACCGTAATTTAAATAGGACTTCAGAAGGTCTGCAGTGCTTAGTGGATATCATTAACAGCTCACTGAGTTCATGTGTTGCAAGCAGGGCTGTGGAGTCAGAGTCGGGCAATTTTGGGTGCCTGGAGTCGGAGTCGGGAAAAAATGCACCGACTCCGACTCCTAATGAATTTGTAACTGTAATTAAAATAGAAAATATGATAAAATGTTCTATTTCTCAGATAATAGTCATTAAAAATAATTTATATATACAGTATATATACAGTAATAGCTGTGCTTAGTCCACAAAAATGAAATAAACCAATCAAAATGAGTTACTTGTGCTGCTTCAATAAAGCAGTCCCCGTATTTTTAAGGTCAGATATACATATCTGATTGTGACTGTATATATGATGTGTACACAGGAATCTCTTATATATACTAAATAACATCTATGCTGTAAGAATAAAGCCTGATGTGTAGCCGTGTCACTAATAGAGATGGTCAACGAGATGGAAATAATTCTGCATTGATGCTGATTTATGCAAATGTATGCACTCCCTTTGCTGATGAAATCAAATAATTTGATATGTTGTTAAAATTTGATTTAGTGACTTCAAATTAAAGGGTAACTGAGACGGATGAAAAGTAAAGTTTTATACATACCTGGGGCTTCCTCCAGCCCCCTTCAGGCTACTCAGTCCCTCGCTGTCCTCCACCACCCGGATCTTCTGCTATGAGTCCTTGTAATTCAGCCAGTCAGCGCTGTCCGGCCGCATGCCGCTCCCAAAGCCAGGAACATTCTGCACCTGCGCAATAGTGCTGCACAGGTATAGTATGCTCCTGGCGGCGGAGTGTGTGCATGCGCACTACGTCCGACTGGCTCAAGTACCTGGACTCATAGCAGAAGATCCAGGTGGTGGAGGAGGACAACGAGGGACTGATTATCCTGAAGGCGGCTGGAGGAAGCCCTAGGTATGTATAAAACTTTAATTTCATCTGTCTCAGGTTTACTTTGTTACGCAGTAGTACTATACTCTACATATGCACTCCCCACAGAGCTGCAGGGAATCCACTGAGAATGCTGTGCACATTGAACACAGAGGTGTTGTCTGTTTACAATCTCCTCATTCCCCTGCAAAGTACCTGCACATCATTCTTACATGTACCCACACTTACATTGCCTAGGGCCTGATAGATGTTCTTTGCTCTGGTTTGTACCTTTTACAAGTACTCTTACCAAGGACTAGTTTTAGTCTAAAGGGAATAAATATAGTAGTCTACATATCCTTCTCACTTCAGTTGTCTTGTAAAATTCCTAAGCGTTGGCAGTTAAGAGACGAATTTCATGTTACATACTTTTAATCAACAAAATTGTAATATGCAAATTAGTCGGAGTCGGTGGAATCCTAAACTGAGGAGTCGGAGTCGGTGGATTTTTGGACCGACTCCACAGCCCTGGTTGCAAGACCTGTGCCTCAAACTAAATAACGTGAATTCCAAAAAGTGAAGCCTGAAGAAGAAACTTAAAGTTTCGAAAGCTTGTAGAGAAATCATGTACAGTTAGTCATTAAAGGTATCACCTAAACAACTTTTGTGGTTATGTCTTATAATTTGTTTGCAAATTGTGTTCTTGCGAATTCACTTTCGCCACACATCTAATGCAAGTCAATGGCATCGCATTTGTTGTGCGTTTTGATTCGTATTGAAATTTTCTGCAGATAAAATATGGCCTCCATGTGTTCGTTTTTTTCGTTTTTCTCTCAACAGAAATGTGAATTGCATAGAATGCAAATCAATGAAAAAGCAAATTTTCACATGCCAAATGCGAAAATTTGCATGCAAATACTAAAATTTACATAAATAAGAATGTCAGTAGAAGCTACACTTCCAAACAAACAAGCACATGCTCAACACCCTCCTCTGGAACACCCACAGGAAATAGAGGGGAGGCACAGGAAATTATAGCTTAACCCCATTTCCCGACTGCCTAACTCTGATGGGTGGTGGAAGGGTGGCATAGCCAAGACCGCCCAATGGTGATTGGCGTCAGGTCCTGGAGGCGTAGATTAGCAGGGAACACGAGTGCGCATGCGTTACCTAGAATTATGTCAGCGGCCATCAGTGAACAGCTTGCCATCCGCGTTCGGAGTTTGCAGGCTGTTAGAAGAGGAAACAACAGGTATTTAGATTTGCACAGCACTGTGATCTACTGCAGCGCTGTACAGGGGACAGCTCTGTCACTCAGCTGTCCCCAGGAGTGGCAAGCAATCTGATCCCTCTCATTGGCCGATGCCTATGAGAGGTGATCGTAATGGTGGATCTCAGGGGGAAAGGGAGGGAATTAAAGAAAAATAGGTTATTTTATTTAAAAAAAAACCCTGTTTAAATTAATAAAACAAACAAACAAGCATTTCAGCAGCAATCAGATCCCACCAACAGAAAGCCTTGTTGGTGGGAAGAAACGGAGGTAAGATTCATTTGGCTGCTAAGTTGGATGGCCGAGCAATTAACTGTTAAAGCTGCAGAGTGCTGAATTGTAAAAAATGGCCTGATCACTAGGGGGATGTAAGCCTGTGGCCCTCAAGAGGTTAAATAAAAATGCAAGGCAAATTTTCACACTTATAACACAAAGGAAAATAATTAAAAACGCATGTGAAAAAGGCATAATTTTTCCATCCGTGACCCTCCATTTCATTCAATGCAATGCATGTGTTGATCCAGAAAAATCGCACCAGACCAAAACTTGTGGTCCGTGCGAGGGAATGGGCCAAACAGATCTGTTTCAACAGACCAATGTGAATGAATCCATTGGGCAACATCGGTTTGCATCTCTTTTCGTCAATTTCGTTATGGTCCGATAAACTGTCCATTTTTTAGGCCTTTATATAGTACCTCTAATGACACCTTAATGGCAATTTAACACCGATCAGCAGTATAAGATAAAGATACATTTCTCTCAATGTATAGCATAAAGACTAAAGAATGACATCTGAAGTAATAGCTCACAACAAACATCTGAATGACAGACGTATAAGGTGTTTTCTACACTGTGTTACATGTGTTCATGTTGTGTAGCACCATCTCACTTTTGCAATAGTAAAACATGGTACTTCATGTCTTGCAGTAACCTATTAGCATATCGAGGACACAAGGTGTCATGAGCCTCTAATTTATGGGTGTAATTATCTATTTCATCAAAAAAGAAAAAAAAAAGGCCCTGCACCACAAGTTCTGTAATCAAAGAAATCGCAGAGTGTGCCAAGCTGGGAGATTGGTACTGATTTTATGGGCATGAAGCGTCTGCCAAGGTGTACAGATCTTAGAAAAAATAGGGCTGAGAATTAAAAACACAAGGTTGAAGACATTCAGCTATAAATAACCAAAAGCGTGATGTAAACAGGACTCTAGGATGTGTATGTTCATAGATTATATAGTGGTGTGAAAGCTTTTTGCATATTTTCGAAACTGAATGATTTCTGACTTTGGGTTTGTTTTAACTTACACAATGCTGTGCGCATTTCAGCGTGCAGTACGCATAGGTTGCAGTGTCTGACGTTCCCATTGATGTGCTGCATGCAATATTGTCGCAGCACAGTGCTGTCCCATTTTGTACAAGCACATGGTTACCTACAATATTTTCAGAATGTAGGATGCACTTCTCCTCCAATAGTAGGGGAAATAGTCAGTGTAACCTATAGTCTGAATGTACATGATAGTGCGCAGCGGAAGCCCTTTCCTATCTAGTCGCATGCTCTGAGTCCCCGTCTCTAGCCACGATCAGACATTCCACCGGCGTGGTCTGTCCTCCGGTACTGTGTCCCTTCCTGTGTCCCTTCCTGGTTTAAATATCCCAAATTGAAAAAAGACTGGTTCTCTACCTGGATTTATGCAAAATTTGCTTATTTATTAAAGTACCATAACCACTAAAAACAGAACGTTTTGGCCAGAGGCCTTTCTCAAGTGTTACCTTTCTCAAGGTAAATTATCATATTAAAATATCAGAAATGCCTAACCTTAACCGCCCCCCACACCTAACCTTAACCTCCCCCCCATGGCGAAACCTTAACCACCCCCCACACCTAACCTTAACCCCCCCCCATGGCGAAACCTTAACCACTCCCACACCTAACCTTAACCACCCTCCCACTCCTAACCTTAAAATTACATTCCACGCCTATCCTTAACCTTCCCCCATTGCTAAACCTTAACCACCACCCCACACCTAACCTTAACCACCCTCCCACTCCACCCTCCCACTCCTAATCTTAAAATCGCATTCCATGCATAACCTTAACCTCCCCCCCACGGCTAAACCTTAACCACCACCACCGCACCTAGCTTTAACCATTGTCCCACGCCAAAACCTTAAAATCACCTTCCACGCCTAACCTTAACCACCCCCAATGGCTAAACCTTAAAAACACTCACACACACCTAACCTTAACCATCCAGCCCACCGCCAATCCCACGCTATTACGACAATGTTGAGGCACCACCACAGGCACCATTATAAATAGCGGCTATAGTGTGAAATTTGCTATTTATTGGGCACTCAAATTTCGCACTATAGACCCAATTTATAATGTCGCCTATGGTGGCACTCAAGTTTCTTATGATAGCGGGAGCCCACATTTCCAGATTTGGTTTGCTTTGCTGTGTATGCTCCCTGAATTTACAGTATCCTGCCCTGCATTACAAATATAATTTTTACCTGAAGAGATATGCTCAGTTTAGACATCGATATTGATCTATACAGTGTCTGAGTCTCTTTATTTGTAGTTTTACCTATGGAAATTTCACAACCTGAGGCACAGCCTAGAGGCATGACAACAAACTGAAATACAAAATCTTTGCTGCTGGGGCTTTCCTACTGCTGCTAATTTTCGGAACACTGATACCTGACTATAGTTACACACACAAAAATATATATTTTTAGGTATTTTACAGAATGAGCAATACTAAATATTTAAAAGCAGAATAACTTACACCCCAATTCCAAGCACAAACATTATCCTAGGGACCACATTGTAACTAGTGATCGGCAAACACCGTGAACACAATATTACTGCTAGATGAACACAGGGCCGGCACTACCATAGAGGCAGTGGAGGCAGCTGCCCCAGGGCCCCAGAGCTTGTAGGGGCCCCCAGTGGCTACAAGAGGAAAAAAAATTTCAAATCGGCCTTATAGTTTTTGAGAAAATCGATTTTAAAGTTTCAAAGGAAAAAAAATACACATTTAAAAACCTGCCGACTTTAATGGTTGATAGCAAATCCACCTTAAATGCTAGAAACCCTAAATTTGCAGGATACGTTAAGGAGATCATTAGGAATAAGAGGAAAAAACAATTTTTCAAAAAGACCTTATAGTTTTTGAGAAAATCGATTTTAAAGTTTCGAAAAAAAAGTATACTTTTAAATGCGGTAAATGTCACTTTTAGTAGCAAACCTAACGGTAGTGTAATTTTACAGGCATCAAACGAAAGCGCAATAAATTTACTGACGGGGTTTCCAGGGGGTCTATACGCAGCCACAGCGCTTTGGCCAGGGATCGCTATACAGCCGCAATATGGATGTATGAAGATCCCTGACATTTTTTTCTATTTTCCCAATTTTTTTTTTATGTTTAGAGTGTGGGAATTTTTTTTTTTTTTAATTATGTGGGGTCCCCCCTCCTGAAACTTTTTAACCCCTTGTCCCCCATGCAGGCTGGGATAGCCAGAATGTGGAGCTCCGACCGATTGGGACTTCACACCCTGACTATACCAGCTGCAAAAAAGGTCCCCTAATGCCGATTTTCGTTCCGGGGTATATGTTGGGGGGGGGGGGGGCAGGTTTATTTTGCCCTGGGGCCCCATTGTTGCTTAAACCGGCCCTGGATGAACACAACATAGCTGGTTACCTGAGGAACCAGAGACTGCACCAATACTATTGACAGGTGTAAATGCTGACAAATAGAAGACACTAGTAATGTTTCGATTCTTTAATCACTTCACTACTGAGGGGTTTTACCCCTTCTGTACCAGAGCAATTTTTCATCTTTCAGCACTCCTAATCATTCGCCTATACCTTTATTACTACTTATCACAATGAAACAATCAATATCTTGTTTTTTTCGGGACCAATTAGGCTTTCTTTGGGTGGTACATCATAAAAAGAATTATTTTATTCTAAATGCATTTTAAAGGGAAAAATAAGAAAAAAAATGGAAAAAATTCACTTCTCAGTTTTCAGCCATTATATTGTTACAATAATACATTCTACCGTAATTAAAACCCACACATTTTACTTGCCCATTTTTACCAGTCATTAAAGGGACACCGAGCAGTGCCGAAACTATGGAAAGATGCACATCATTTTAAAGCTCTCTTTCTCCTCTTTCCAATGATATATAAACCGCCGCCCTATGCCTTTTAGTTTTCCCAATTTTCGCGATTGAATTTGCAGCGGCCGCGATTTTGATCGCAAAAATAGAGAAAACTAAAAGGCGTAGGGCCGCGGTTTATGTGTCGCCAGAAAGAGGAGAAAGAGAGCTTTAAAATGATATGCATCTTTCCATAGTTACATTGTATTACACAGGGCGACTTTTTCTGCTGAATGGAGCTGCTGACTTTGAGAAAAAGTCGCCCTGTGTAATACAATGTAACTATGGAAAGATGGATATCATTTTAAAGCTCTGTTTCTCCTCTTTCTGGTGACACCTAAACCGCGGCCCTACGCCTTTTAGTTTTCTCTATTTTCGCGATCGAAATCACGGCCATGGCATTTCATTTGCGAAAATAGCGAAAACTAAAAGGCGTAGGGCGGCGGTTTAGGTGTCGCCAGAAAGAGGAGAAAGAGAGCTTTAAAATGATATGCATCTTTCCATAGTTTCTGCACTGCTCGGTGTCCCTTTAAAACACGTCAAATATTTCCCTAGTACAATGTATGGCGCCAATATTTTATTTGAAAATAAAGGTTCCTTTTTTTTTAAATTTTGCGTCCATCACTAATTACAAGCCCATGATTTCATAAATAAAATGAATATACCATGTTGACATACATATTAACCACTTTAGCATTTAGGACGTAGCTCCTACCTACAAATATGCATGTTGGACGTAGGAGCCACGGGGGTTCGTTGGGCCGCAAACCGCTGGGGTACGCAGCCCGCTCGTTAGCCCGGAGATCAATGAACGGGAATGCAGTTCCCATTCATTGATATAAGTGCCGTTAGAACGATCGCTGACTTCTATGGAGAAGCCGCAATTGTTCTGTTACATATCCCCTCTTCTCTTCCTGTAAATACGCTTACACTAACACCGCACACACATTTAACAATCCTGTGGAGCAGCCACATGGGCCGCGTAGGTCAGGGACCCCAGTGCAGCTGCAGAGGTGTATATCCACCACTGGTGAGAGCCAGTTGCCTGGCTTTTATGCTATACACTTTGGCACTAGTAGTGTCTGAATCACACACCTGAAACAAGCATGCAGCTAATCCAGTCATATATAAGTCAGAGCATGCTTGTTCAGAGTCTATGGCTTAAAACACTACAGACAGAGGCTCAGCAGGACCGCCAGGCAATCTGCATTGTTTAAAAGGAAATACATATGGCAGCCATCATGTCCCTCTCACTTCAAGGGGGCCTTTAAATAGAAACTGATTTTAGAAGGGTATAGAGGCTAATGTATATTCCCTTTAAATAATGCACATTGCCTGTCTGCCCTGCTGTATGCTTGTTTCAGGTGTGTGATTTGAGCTAAATACTCACCACCAGACTGAGAAAGATGGATCCAGCAGTGTTTCCCTGATGAGTGTTCCACAATCCATATTCCAGCTGACAGGTACACGCGATGTCACACGGCAGCACACAACGGGCGCGAACAGGAGGTCAAGCGATCACAGTACATTGTGCAGAGTCGTCAGGGAACTTAAAGATCCGATTTGCTGTGTCATCGGTTATTGCTGCATTTCACTAAATGTCATTAGCTTGATTGTGCACCTGTACCCACGTTGCAAGATCGCAGAAACAAAAATGCCAGCTGTCGGAAAAACCGCATAATGGGTATAGGCCTTTAGACCCTACTGACCAGAAAGATCAGCAGGTGACTGGTATTGTTTAAAAGAAAATAAATATGGCAGCTTCCATAGGTCCAACACCTCAGGTTCCTTTTAAGTACTGGGAAAACTATTATATTCCATTGCAATAACACCATTTACTCAAGCATGGTCATTTAGATACTAAAATAGGGCTGGTGCACACCAGAGCGGTTCTGGAGCTTTTTTTTAAAACGCTTGCAGGGGGAAAAGCGCTTGGCTAATGAAAGTGAATGGGATGGTGCCAACCAGAGCGGTTCGTTTTTTCCACAAATGCAAACATTTTTTAGATTTCTGAGGCGTTTCTGCCTCAATGTTAAAGTATAGCAAAGTGGAAAACAGCTCTGAAAAACGCTAGATCAGAGCGGTTTTCCAGGCGTTTTTGTTACAGTAGCTGTTCAGTAACAGCTTTCCTGTAACAATATTTGAAATCTGCTACACAAAAACGCTCCAAAAACTGCTAGGCATGTTTAGAAAACGTCTCTAAACATGCCTAGAATCGCTCTGAAATATGCTTCAAAAACCTCTAGCATTTTGCAGATCTGCTAGAGGTTTTTGGTGTGCACTGGGCCTTAGTAAGGAAGACTCACAGCACATCCACACATTACTATGCAAAGCAGAGATCAAACAGTTCATAACAATTTTAAAATGTCTGGAAATTGTATCCAGAATTATGTGGCCACTGGGGGGAGCAAAACGTTACTCTATTAAATGAAATCACACAGCGTTTTTGTGCAATAACAGGATTGATTTAATAAAACCAATGTAGAGTCTAATGCAAATTTTAACTGCACAGCATAACATTGCTTAGTAAAATAAGTCATTATAAGCTCTGCGAGTACAAAATATATGATTTGCATACATAAAAACTGGGGTCTTTTTTTGTTGAAAAGATTAATAGCAATGTATCCAAAAAATGCCAATAAGCTTAGTGGCACAGCTAGTAAATTCTTGACGTTCGGCATTTCACATACATTACAAAATCTCAGGAGGCTACTGTAGTTCTTTAATTTTCCTCACAATTAACTTTCCTACTAAAATCACTCATCACAGATTGTCTGGCAAATTCAGTGTGGGAGCAAGGGTGTACTGCGACTCACGGAAAGCAACTCATTCTTATGAAATATTTAAACTCTGCTTTTGTTTGAGAAAAAAGCAATCTTTTCTAGGTTAGCTTTACACATTACATGGCTTAAGCCAGTGGTTCCCAACCTTTTCCGGCCCGGGGAACACTTTCTGACCATATTTTTCTCCGGGGAACGGCGGGGGGCGCGCGGGTGTTTGCGCGACCTAGTGGACAGTGCTGTGTGTAGCAGGCTATGGGGGGGGGGGGCTGGGGTGCGGCTGCATAGCTAGCATAGTTGCCCCAGTATAGGGAGTTTAGTTGCCCCAGTATGGTTAGTATAGTTACCCCAGTATAGCTAGTATAGTCCCAGTATGGATAGGTAGTGCCCCAGTATAGGTAGGTAGTGCCCGGTATAGCTACTATAGTGCCCAGATAGCTAGTATAGTGCCCAGATAGCTAGTATGGTGCCCAGTATAGCTAGTATAGTGCCCAGCATAGCTAGCATAGTGCCCAGTATAGGTAGGTAGTGCCCCAGTATAGCTAGTATAGTTGCCCCCAGTGTAGCTAGTTTAGTTGCCCCCAGTGTAGCTAGTTTAGTTGCCCCCAGTATAGCTAGTTTAGTTGCCCCCAGTGTAGCTAGTTTAGTTGCCCCCAGTGTAGCTAGTTTAGTTGCCCCCAGTGTAGCTAGTTTAGTTGCCCCCAGTGTAGCTAGTTTAATTGCCCCCAGTATAGCTAGTTTAATTGCCCCCAGTATAGCTAGTTCAGTTGCCCGGAGTATAACTAGTTTAGTTGCCCCCAGTATAGCTAGTACAGTTGCCCAGGAGGGGGGAAGCAGCGCTAGAAGGAGGGGCAGTGGAGGCAGTGGAGGCAGCGGTGGGGAGGGGGGAAATATCCCCCCCTCCCTCACCTGGGACCCCTCCTTCTGCCTCTCTCCCCCTCCATTTATCGGTGGCAAGTGCGGGGCGGCTCGGCGGCGGGGAGACATGCGCAGACTTACCACTTCTGCGTTCCAAGCGCCGGCAGCGTCATGTCGTCAGATCTCCGCCTTCAATGCCGCCCACTGTGCTTCCTGATTAGCGGAAGCACAGTGGGCGGCATTGAAGGCGGAGATCTGACGACATGACGCTGCCGGCGCTTGGAACGCGGAAGTGGTGAGTAATTCTCCGTGTGCCTCCCCGCCGCCGACCCCGCACTTGCCACCCATAAATGGAGGGGGAGAGAGGCAGAAGGAGGGGTCCCAGGTGAGGGAGGGGGGGGATATTTCTCCCCTCCCCACCGCTGCCTCCACTGCCCCTCCTTCTAGCGCTGCTTTCCCCCTCCTGCGTTCTACATACAGTAGGAACGCACGGCACACCAGGCAACATGCCGCGGCACACTAGTGTGCCGCGGCACAGCGGTTGGGAAACGCTGGCTTAAGCAAACATTATTACATTTTGTCTGCAGATTCTGATGTGCATACACTAACACAAATCAATGGGCATTATTTACTGTGCACTTCAGGGGCTGGAGAACAGGTTTGAGCAGACAATTTGCCAATTCTCTGTCACCACAGAAATGGAAGCAGAGACTGACAAATAAGGAAACTTTCACGCTGCGTCTGTTATATTACAGCAGACTACCGATGTGTGCATCAAACACGTAGAATGCATCTACGCTTACCTAGGAGCCCTTTCACGGAAACAGGAAAATTGGGCACAAGAGGCACTGTGGAAGAAAGGGTGCCACTATATGCACCAATGATAATAGCCACAATTAGCAGCTGAGAAAAGACATTTTGACGCTGGACCCCAAAATTAGCAGCATGTGATGGGCGCCGGAGCCCTGGAAAACCCACTATTAGAGATAATGGTGGGGGCCCGAGGCTGTGGCAATGTGCCCAAGGCTGCGATTAGTGGCAATCAGGAGAAAGTTGGCCCAAGGCAATGAAGTGACATTTGGGCGCCACCTATTTATTGCCGCAATTTACGGAGAGCGCCTGCTACTTATTGCCCCAGTTTACATTGCAGGTAGCCTTGGGCGCTCAAATGTCACTTCCTCCTACTTGGCGTCCTTGTCTCCATTGTTCCACTGGCATCTTTTACCACATGACCCACTGGCACTGGTGGCTAACATGATGACAGATACTACTGCACCCATGAAGACCTGCATGCTGAGAAAAATGTAATCCCTGCATTCCTCCTATTGCTTGATCCTAGAGAGGTGAGTCACTTCACCTTCCACAGCCTGCATGATTGAGGGGGCTCTGAATTCTTAATACTAGGGCTCCTATACTGGGTGTCACATATACTGGGTGACTACCTATACTGGGGGGCTACATCTGGCTACCTAATACTAAGGGCTCCTCTGGCTACCTATACTGGGGGTCACATCTGGCTACCTATACTGGGGGAGCCCACCCTTGGTAACCTAACACTGGAGCTCTTTTGGCTAGTAACTTCTACTGGAACTACTTCGGGCTAAGTATACAGAGGGGCAACCTCTGGATACCTATTCTGGGGGTCACTTCTAGTTATCTATTCTGGGAGCTACCTAATAGTGGGAGACACCTCTGGCTAATGCATCTTAATCGTCTGCCCCATGTGGTTTTTTTTTTGGGGGGGGGGGGGAAGGGAGGAATTTTGCACACTCGCCGTGAGAGCTCTTTAGCCTAGAAACTGCCCTGGATAAATTATGTGGGGATGAATGCGCCCAGAGTATATAATAATAGATTTCTATTGGCATAAAAAGGGAGAGGAATTTTCTAGGAGAGGTAAAATAGTACACCAGTTCAAATGGATTTTTTTTTTAATTTAAAACATAGATAGAAATTATGTTTCAAGGGTACTACCCCGCTTCCTCAGGTCACTACACAGTGCCTTGTAACAGTGTGCCTAGAGGCACCTATACTCTATGCACACTGTTACAAGGCACTGAATATAGACTTGGGGAAGCGGGCTAGTACCAGTGAAATGGGTTGCCTGTGGTTTGAATAAAAATGTTTCCAGTTGAACTGGTATCCTATTTTCTGGAGAGGTAAGAGAATACCTCTCATTTTAATGATTTTAATGCCAATAGAAAACTATTATTTAATACTCTGGGCGCCTCCTTGTGATTATAAATTTTTTTATACTTTTAATTACCCCTAAACTAACGGTACTGCACCATTGGGTTCCAGGCCTCCCTCTGCTTACCACCTAGGTGTTCCAGGAGTGCAAGCCTACTGCTTGAAACACTGAAACCTTTCTGGATAAATTATGTACTTTCAGACA